>NC_056739.1:377188327-377268016 GCF_019279795.1 Protopterus annectens | reverse complement strand
CAAAAATACACTTTGTATAACAGATTTTAACATAACGTTCTTCATTTTATGTACATACAACAACCTTCAGAATTCAACACTATAGTATCCATTCACATTTTTGTTTTCCCCAACATCCACCTTCTCTCCTTTAGTAGAGAATACCTCCCCATTTTTGAAATGTGTGGGCATAGGTCTTTTACTCAATAACAAATGCCAGCACTGGTGTAATGGTCTCAATCAGAAAATAAAGACTGAGTAACACTCTGCTGGAATTAGCACAGCCACAAAAGCAAAGATGCTTGTGAGCGGATCAATGCAAAGCCAGTATGACCCAGTTATAAATCTGATCAAATTTTGGTATGCAAATTCAAATGTGCCAAGTCGCTACTTGCAGAGGAATGGGACTGTAAAGAAAAAGCTTAGCATAGACCTTCATTTACAGCAAAAAAGCCTTAGCTGCATGGTGACCAACAGTCAATGCTTATAAAGAACGTACATTCCGCATGTCTTCTGTTTATCTTAAAGTGAATGTATTTATTTTAACAATCACCCACACTAGGAGGTAATGTATTTGAAATGGAAAAAAATATGAACTGCGAAAGTAAAGAGTCTACACAGCCAAACTTAAGAGACCTTTACAGCTCAAATATTGCAAATGCCACCTGGCACTGTCAACCTTGGCTCTAGATGATTGTTACTCTTGAAGTGACACCTTGACCTCATGTGCAAGAATGGGAAAAGGTGTTGTGCATAGATGCATGGATGGATAGATATAAAATACCTCACAGGAGACTCTTCTGGTTCTAATGTGCTAAAGAGTTTTCAGATAATAGTTGAGTATTTTTAGCTGTAATACTAAACAGCCATTTCTCTAGCTCACAGGTCTCAGTTTGCAATTTGGCAGTTTGATGATGGTATACTGCAATAGTAAGCAATCCAGTGGTTCTTGTACAATGCCTCAGACATGCAGCGAAGGTATAACCACAATATATGCAAGCAATAACATTCAACAGAGTGAGCTTTTGAGGGAAATACTAGGCCATCCTGGGTGTTGGGAAGCCCAATGCTGTAAACAGAGGGTCTCCTCACTCAGTAGTATAGGTAGGGTGGGGCAAGAGAGGCAGCTGCCCGGGTGCAAAGTGTTGATCCACAATAAGCCAATCTCTTTCTTTAATACAATACCAGCTTTTAAAAGCTACAGTTTAAAAGCTAGAAAATAATATTTTTTTTTCTTTTTTCCTTTTTTACTAAAAGTAGCAACTGTTTGCTACATTTGTAGTAAGTAGTTTGCTACAGTTTATATGTGGATTTTAAGTAAAACATGAGCACTGCAGGACTCCACACATGTAGGCAGAGTATAAACCTAGCAATTGTTTGCTACATTTCTAGCAAACAGTTTGCAACAATTTATAAGTTTTTTTTATAACTAAAATATGAGTGCCATAGTGCTCTGTGTAGGCAGGCTATAAACTGTCACAACTGTTTGGTACAGTTGGACCAATCAGTTTGCTAAATTTATCAGAATCATTTATTATATATTTTAATAAAAAGGGAGGGTCAAGGTCAAGGCATAGAAATGAAAGGGGAGTGTTGTGCATCTGGCCATTTGGTTAGTGGCAAAAGAAGGCAACAGAAGGAATATCCTGTTTTTTTTTCTCTTCAGTGGAAGAGCCTGGGGGGTGGAGATGTAAATCTGTACTAAGACGATCACTAGATTGGCTTACTACAGATACAGTAAAATGCTCCTTACTTTCTTTCCCTTTTTTTTTTTTTATTTGGCTCTAAATGGGTGGTACTCAGGTTCTTGGTACTGACATAGGGCACTGACTGGCACAACTATGCTTCTGTCACCCTGTCAGCACTCCTTGAAGATCTGTTATTTCCATGAAGCACTGACCCACCCTGGAGGGCATTAATCACTTTAATAATGGAGTAACTGTTACATTTTCTTTTTATTTCTTTTATTATGAGTGCAAATGTATTTTTTTACATTTTTAATGTAAAACAGTTCCTTCTGTCAAATATTTTAGAGTTTCTTTAGGATAAGTAATTGTTGTTGGAGGAACTAGTTTACATTCAAAATATAAGTTACTTAAGTTTTTAATTATGTCAGCAAATATACACGTGTTCATCCACCTCCCCACACACATTCACATAGTAACTTACATACTGTATCATATATATGTGTATATATATATATATATATATATATATATATATATATATATTCACTTCAGAAGCTTGAAATACTGAAATCTCGAATTTCAGTATCTCGAGCCCAAGAAGCCGAATCCACACAACAATGAAAACTGAAAACCGTGAAATGCAAAACCTTGAATACCGTAGGTTTTGAATTTCACGGTACTACCACACACATACCATCCTCCACACAAACACACACAATCTGTCTACTATATGAAAGCAGAGGGGCAAGCCCCCATGTACTCCACACCCCCTTACTTAAATATTCTCACTCTGAGGTTGCACTACAAACAAACACAAAACACCACCACACAAGCTACATTCTCCTTGCACACACACATCACAGCAACAAAACATACTGACAAACACCACAGCCCCTTCCCAAACCCCCTTAACACACACACACACACACACACACACACACACACACACACACACACACACACACACACACATACTTACCTGAATACATGACCACAGTATTTGAGGTTTTGAATTTCACACTTCTAAACTTTCGCTGTTCTGTGAATTCGACTTCTTGGGCTCGAGGTACTGAAATTCGAGATGATAGTATTTTGATCTTCTGAAGGTAACCCATATATATATATATATATATATATATATATGTACATACACACACACACACACACATATATATATATATATATATATATATATATATATATATATATATATGGGTCTACTGCTCTATATCGAAAATACACTTCTTTGAAATAGAACAACAGACCCTACACTTCAGTGAAAGTCCACTTCAACGAAAGTGCACTTTCGCTGATGTTTAGTTCCCCGGGTAACCCAAAAAAAAACTAAAACATGCCATTGCAGGGGGGCAAGCCTCCCTACACCCCCCCTACTTAAATATACCAACTCTAAGATCGCACTACAGTGGGCTAAAGGGAATATTCTCATTATGTGCTGTAGTGTGATTGCCGAAGTCAATGTTTGAAGTTTTACTACTTCGAACAAGTGGACTCGGTGAAGTGGGGTTCGAAGTAGTGAAACTTCGAACATTTGCACGGATCACATATATAAATATATATATATATATATATATATATATATATATATATATATATATATATATATGTATATGAGTCTGTTTGTTTTGTTAAAACTCATTTCACTGAATCTCATTTAATCCTGACCACTTTGCTGAAAACTCAAATTAGTGAAAACTCATTTCACTGAATCTCATTTCACTGAACTGCAGTCAATATATATGGCACTGTGTAGAGTACTGTAAGGCAAGTAAAAGGTATATGCCATTTTCTCCACTGTAGTGTGATCATGGAGTTAGTATATATAATTGGGGGTGTGTGGGGTGTGGGGGAATAGCCCCCCACTTAGTTTGAGTACATATTGTCTTCTGGAGGGAGTTAGCCATTGGTGTTGTAACTATGCATGTCTATTGTTTAAAATGTATTGTTTTGAAGTTTTTGGTAAAATAGAATATAAAACAAACAAGGTGGGAGGTTATGCCCCCCCCCACACCCCACAATGTGGGGGGCTGTGCCCCCTCAACTATATATACTAACTCCAGGAACACACTACAGTGGGGACAAGGGCATATACCTTTTACTTGCCTTACAGTACTATACACAGTTTCATATATACTAAGTTCAGTTCAGTGAAATGAGATTTAATAAAATGAGTTTTCAGTAATTTGTGTTTTCAGTGATGTGGTTGGGGTGAAATGAAATTCAGTGAAATGGGATTCAACAAACCAAAGTAGACCCATATATATATATATATATATATATATATATATATATATATATATACACACACACACACACATACACACACACACACACACACACACACACACACACACACACACACACACACACACACACACACACACAAACACACACACAAGCACACGCATACCCGTTACATCTTTGTAACTTCTACTACTACTTGCCATAGAAAGCGAACCATGGCTTTCCAAAAACCTCAGTTAATGAAGGGTAAGGAAAAGGCGGGTCTATATAATTGTTGTTGCAGTTACTTGGTTAAATTCTGCTTTTCTTTTCCTCCCTCTCTCTTTAGCCATGCCTTTTTTTAAGACCAGCAGTTAAAGTCAGGAAAGGAAATGGCAGCTCTCAAAGATGATTTCAGTCTTGACACTCAAGAGTTCAGGCCAGATTAGACACTCTGCTCTTTTACCAAGATTTACCTGTACATTAGTAAACACTCCTGGAACTTGGAGCATCCATTGGAAATCACTGATTCTCCAAGCATCAGACCTGGTGTTTGTATTAATAAATTTAGTCTAGGAAGTTTAATAATGATTATCTATTATGGCATATAACATAATGAAGAATAAACAGTGTTAGATTCCTATATCCAGAACAAAAGTTATGCACATTACTTTTTTTCTTTGTGACATAGAAAATATTTTCAGTCACATTAGTTGCCTATGACCACTGGGTTATTAATAAAAAATGACCCTTTAACAACTGATATCTAGTACAAAACAGGAATTGTGTCTGGATTTCTGTTTTTTTTCCCCTTCATTGAGTTGTATGATACAATAAGTAATTGTATACATTAAAAAGACAAATATTTTTTACAGTACCTCTAAAATGCTTCCTGAAAGGGAAAACAGTTTTAAGTTGTTCTAAAGTATATGCAGTATGATCTGTTCTTTATTATACCATGTCATAGTTTTGAACTACGCAAGTAACTGTAGCCCATTTTAACAACCCCTGAGATTTAGTATAAAATAACTGTTTACTAGACCCCCCTCTCTTTTTTCACCTACTCACTCATAAATAATAGTCAGATTACAAGCTTCGTAGGAGAGGACCCCAATGTGCTGTTACAGAAGCCAAATGATATTAGTTGTAAATAAGCCTTCAGGGTCTTTTCAGTAAAAGTCAGCCAGTCAAGCATAACTGTGTGCTGAAAAAATATACTTCTTTTAGTCTTAATAATTTAACTTTAGATTCTTCCACCATGAGGATGCTTTTCACTAATGCAGATGTGAAACATGTTTGAGCAAGGAGGTAGACACTGCAAAAAAAAAAAAAAAAAAAACTAAACATTCCGTCTCTTTTCAGGTTTATCTGTTTTTTTTTTTTTTCTGGTACAGGAGAGAAACATACATAGCAAATAACATCCCAGCAAAGCTGTTCCATTCAAGATTCGACAGTGGCACCAGCAGGGAGAAATAGCTGGCTGCATTCCTTTCTGGTTTTAATTATTCCTTGTTTTGGGTAGAAATTCTTTAGCTAGTCGCATGAAGTTTGGCTACCTGCTGCCTTTTAAACCCAAGGGTTGCAATTATGACTGTCATCAGAGTTAAAAAATGAACTTGTAGCTTAGGGCAAGACACTGATGCTGCTAGACCTCCCCAGCCAAAAAAAAGAATAACTACATTCTTATGTAATTGATTGAATGTTTGTTGGGGCTCCTCTCTATCAGAATTTCTACAAAAATAAAGGTGAGTGATCTTGTCCTTATCCAGCTAGACAAAATGAGTTACATCCTGAGATTCAAACACTGAAGTATGTGCAAAGCTACAAAGTACCTATCAGCTGATAAAGTGATTTCAATCTTCCCAAGTCGAACTCCATACCACCCTATTTTAATCGATTCTAACAGTATCAACATTTTTGTATAACCCCATATCACATGGTATCTCCTTCTAACAGTACAGTTCAATATTTACTGCATCTTTTATTTCATTCTGTATACCATTTTGTATCATTTACTTGTACTTGATGGTGTATATTCAACCAACATTAGATTGTTAGGAAAAAACACTGTATTCCCTTTGAAAACACCTCCCAAAATGTTTACTAGTAGCTCAATGTAGTACATTTTTCCCAAGTGAAATTTAAGTGTTATTATGACACTGTCAAAAAAAAGACACGAGCAGATACTCTAAAGTCAAAGGCAAAGTAAAGTCAATGTAAACTTTATTGTCACTCAGTAATCACACAACTGCAAAAACTGAATGAAATTCCATGTCTCTGGACTCAATGTGCAGACAACATATAGACTATTTTCACAGATATTTACACATATACCACCTAGCTATTACTTCACAGACATGCAGGTAGACAGACTAATATTGCACATAATTAGAAACATATTTTAACACTTTTCAAACTGAACACTTACTTGCATGAGACTTTAGTATTGCTGTTAAGACATTGCATTGATCTTTGCACAGAAAGAGACATTTGAGTATTGTACTGTGAACATTAAAGTACTGCACCATGGACCATAGAGTACTGCACTATGGTTAATTTATGAATTTGCATGTGTTGCAGTGAAAGAAGCAATATGTTACTGCAATGCTACTGCCCTAGATGGCCTATAAGTTATAGTCATGGTGAATATTGCACTAAGTATCAGGTGAAACTGGTAACCAGGTTCATGCACAATTTGAGACAGTTTCTACTGACCAGTTGGACAGCATGGAGTTTAGTGGTTATGAGAGTTCAGCAGCCTGATGACAACAGGGAAGAAGCTGTTCCTGAATCTCATAGTTCTGCAACGTATACTTTGGTAGCTCTTTCCGGATGATAGATGCAGGAAAAGTTTGTAAGCAGGTTGAGTGCAGTCTTTAATTATTCCTCTGGCCCTGCTGAGACATCTGGATAAGTACTAGTCATGGATAGGTGGTAAGGTGGTCTTAATGATCCTCTTGGCTGTCTTCACCACTCTCTGGAGGGATTTGCACTCAGAGGTAGAGCAGCTTCCATACCATACTATGAGGTTGTTCATCAGGATGCTTTCTATCATACCTCTGTAGAAGGTAGTGAGAACTGTCCCTGGGAGATTCGCTCTCCCCAGCCTTCTTAAAAAGTACAATCTCTGGTGTGCTTTCTTGACTATAGCATTTGTATTTGTGTTGTAAGACAAGTCCTCATCGATGTGGACTCCCAGGAACTTTGTGCTTCTCACTCTTTCAACTGTTTCCCCATTGATGGTGAGGGGAGAATTTTTCTTGTGATTTTTTTTAGTCCACAATTATCTCTTGTCTTGTTCACATTTAGTGCTGAATTGTTATTTCCACACCAGGCAATCAGTTGTTCTACCTCATCTCTATACACTGTTTCATCATCATTACTGTTGAGGCCCACCACTGTTGTGTCATCAGCAAACTAGATGATGTGATTTGTACTGCACCTGGCTGTACAATCATGTGTTAACAGGGTGATCAGCAAGGGACTTATTACACATCCTTGTGGAACTCTAGTGTTGAGTGATGCTAGCTGAGGAGTTATTTCCTATGCACACTTTCTGAGGTCTGTCTACGAGAAAGTCAAGAATCTAGTTACAAAGTGGAGTGTTGACGCCTAGTTGGAGTAGCTTCATTACCAGATGAAGAGGGATGACCATGTTAAAAGCAGAGCTGAAGTCAATGAATAGTACCCTCACATAGGTGTTTTTATTCTCAAGGTGTTCCAGTGATAGATGGAGTACTAGAGAGATGGCATCTGCTGTAGAGCAGTTTGCTCGGTAAGCAAACTGCAGAGAGTCAAGATCAGCAGGCAGCCCAGACATTATAGCGTCCATGACCAGCCTTTCAAAGCACTTCATCACTGTGGAGGTGAAGGCTACAGGGAGGTAGTCATTTAGGCAAGATGGTGGAGACTTCTTTGGTAATGGAATGATTGTTGTATCCTTGAAGCATTTCAGAACTATTTGCTGAGGAAGATATTCGTGAAGACATTTGTTAGTTGCACTGCACAGTCCCTGAGCACACGCCCTAGGATGTTGTCAGGCCCAGCTGCTTTTCTCAGGTTAACTCTGCGCCGTTGCCTATGGACATCAGCTGGTTTGAGGGTCAGCATCTTCTCATTATGGCCAATGGGCATTTTCTTTGCTGTAACCTCTCAGGCCTGGGATTCCTTTTTTGTATTCTAAGATATTTTCATGTTTCTCCTGCAGACAATTTGAATGAGGTAATTTTATTCACTTTGCTTGACATTATGACTACAGAATGGTACAATATATTTGAATGGTGGCTGATTTAGGGACTGATTTTGAAGAAATATTTCCTAATGTTTTTTTTTAACAAACACAGTTTTTGACTCCCCAGTACCCAATGTTCATGTTCCCATTCACCAGAGTCTTGGCCCTTTTTGTCCATTCAGAACGAAATATGACAGCGATGTGGAAGTCACGCAGGCAGCCATCAGTGGATTGTATTTTTTGTTATGCAATCCTAATGCCCCTTGAATACCACATACGGGCTCAGTGAGAGTTATGTAATGAGTATAGTGTGAGACCAATATTCATTTCCATGAGTAGCATAACCCCTTTAGCATTCTTCTAAGTTTTTTCAAGCAAATGGTTCCTGCTAGGTCTCCAGTCCCCATGCCAGATTAATTAGCAGGAGATGCTCCCTGTAATATGTCCTTCCATCTCTCCCCACCTCAGAGAGATGAAAAGACAACGATTTCTTTACTCCTTACTGTCTCAGTTTGGCTCCTTTGGCCCCCAAGCCTCTACCCGAACCTGGCACATCTATTTCATAATAAGAGATTCAGCCCCACATGCCAAATAGACATGACAGTAGCCTCTTAAGCTGCATGCATACATTTCACTAACCTCCGACCTTTCTTACCCTTTATTATACAGAATTAGATAATGAACCTGGTGACGACGGCAATAAAAACTGGCAGAAACATCTAGAAGATATGAGAAGTGAGGGATTTGTACTTCAGAAATATATGTCTAAGTCTCACAACCTCCGCTTGCTCACTGCATGAATATTCACATCAAACTACACATTCCTTATGGGTTGTCTCAATATAAAGGCACATCTGTCTGGGCAGTCTTTCCCAGTAATCAAAAACGGATTACACTTTACTGTATCTTTTCTTTCAAAATAATAATCTATTTCTACTATTTCTTTCTGAAATATGTCCTAATTGTGTTTTTCAGTTTGTCAAGTTTGCATGCCTTGGCATAGAATTTAAGCTGTGCATTATAAACCCATAATTATTTATATAATGAATGATACTACCAATAATTATATTGATTTTCTAATCTGTTTTACCATTATCACATCCCCTCTGTCAGATATACATGCATGCAGAAAAAATCTGATATTCTGGACAATGACAGGTAAAAGAAGGAGAAAAAGTGAATGGAGTAATGCTTTTATATTTTCTCCTTATTCCAATGGAAGCCTTTTCATCCCATATCTGAAAGTAAGATTAACAAATATCCCTGCTGAAAATGATGCTAGTGCAATGTTTAGTTTCATCATAATGGAGTGTACTAATATGGAAAAATAATAATACTAGTAATAAATGGTTACACAGCAGATGTCTGCGTCAAAGTTTAAACAGCTTTATGGTTTGGCAGGAAATGTATGCAAATTAGGATACTATAATAAGGTCATGGTCAGACTAGTGTTCTAATCACTCTCTCACCCTAAATGCAAAGAAATGTAGTATAGTCACCTCTGGTAAAAATAGTGTTCCGACAAAGTATTAGCATAAATGGTACTCACCTTAAAACCAACGCTGCCATGATCCAGGATTTAGAAACTAACATAGATAATGTGCTGCCTTAAACCATCATGCCTTTAGTACTCCCAGGAGACATGCTGATTTAAAGCAGCATGTTAGCATGTCTTTAGTACTCCAAGAAAATCCACATACCTCTTTCTTCTCATTTATCATTGTGCATGATCCAGATTCCAAATGTTCTAATGCTCCTTTATGCTGCCCTGATCAACTCCATCACTGAAAAACATGCTCTGTCACCTGCACTGACTCCATCGTAGAATAAAATGCTCTGATATGTGTAGCTTAAAGCAAGTATGTGTCTTTCTTGAAAATGAGAGAGTTTTATAAAGGAGTTCAAGGTTCATGATTTGCTATCACTTGGACACACCAAAGACCCAGCTTTCTTACTTTATATGCTCTACAGACTCTCTTGATATGGTCTTTGTCTCCCTTATTAATCTCTGTCAACCTACATTCTTTGAAACTTCTTTTTCTTAAAAGGGGAAAAAAAAACTCCTCAGTTAATACTACTTCAGTTCAACTACCCCTCCATTAACTGGGAAAACTACTCATGTACCAATACACTTGCCCAACGTTTCCTGAAATTCATTAATTCCAAAGCACTGGACCAGCTTGTTCTTACCCCCACTAGAGGTAGCAACATCTTTGACCTGGTTATTACTAACATGGGCGACCATTGCTCTACACCAGTAGTCAACTTCTCCGTGGTTAGATCTGACCACAAACTAATCACCTTGGAAATCCACATCTCTCCCACCCCCACCCCCTCCCCCGCAAAGGCAACCACCATGAAAAACTTCTCCAAGGCTAACTTTGGGCTCCTAAAAACAGAGGTGGCTAACTTCATGGCACTCATACAAGTGGAGAATAGTTGCATTACCACTGAATCATGCACCAGTGCACTATACGAACATGTACACAAATGCATGGATCTCGTCATACCCAATAGAACCATGACGCTCTCCTCCAAAAAAAGGAAGCCAATCTGATGGTCCCCTGCCATAAAAAAGCTCTACAACAGAAGGAGGAAACTGATGCAGAATAAGGTGAAGTCCCAAGACTGGAAAAACTCCCTAATCAGCCTCAACAAAATGTTGAGATCCCTCATCAAATCCTGTAAAGCTAGCTATGAAAACAGAATTGCAGCAGATAGTAAAGACAGCCACAAGGCCTTCTATAATTATGTAAAGAATATCCATGGCAATACACAGATTTGCTGTGAGCTACTGAACAATGGTACCTCCTATACTAAGCCAACAAGCCAACAGACATTGCCAATACACTGGCCGACAGATTGCCAACTTTATCCCCCCCCCCTAAAGGACCAATCATAATACCAGTAGATTGCCAGGCACGCAGTATTACTGATGCACAGGTTAAAACATCACTGTCCAAGGCCAAGAATACAGCTTCTATGGGACATGACAATATCCCTGGCTGTGTTCTACATGAACTACAGTGTGAAATGGCACCTCCCTGGTTCAATCACAACCTTACCTCAGGCTTTGTCCCTACTGAATGGCACACTGCTACCATCATCCCTCTCCACAAAGGAGGAGTGACTACAGACCCTGGGAACTATCACCGCATAAGCCTGATGCATCTGATATACAAAGCTATGGAATGCATCATCATAGACCTAATAAACAAGGATATAGGGAATCTCCAAACTCTGGATCCCACACAGTTTGGTTTTGTGAAGGGTAGATCATGCTTACTCAACCTGGTTGACTTTATGGAGTCAGTCACCAGAGCTGTGGATGAAGGCAAGGTCATACAGCCTACCTTGATCTGGCCAAGGCCTTTGATACCATTCTCTACTCAGGAATGACAGAAAAACTCATTAAGCTAAGCATCAACCCCTATATCACTAGGTGGGTTGAAAACTGGCTCACAGATAGATCTCACAGTGTGAAAGTAGCTGACTCCAAGTCAGACTGCCAACTAGTCACGAGTGGAGTCCCACAGGGTTCAGTTCTGGGTCCTCTCCTGTTTGGTATCTACTTCTCTGAAGTCCAAGCTAAACATGAAGGGACTCTGGCTGACAAAGTTCACAGACGATTGCAAGTTGGGAGCTATTATTAAGACCCCAAGTGATGATGACATCCTACAGAAAGGCCTCACTGAGACCAATGACTGATGTCGGAACAATGGCCTTAAGCTCAATGCCAAAAAATGTTGTCATCCCCTTTGGGAAAAACCCAGTTCCCATGAATTACCACATCGATGGTAGTCCACTGAAGACAGAAGGCGTTATAAGACATGTGGGAACACAGGTTGACAGCAACCTCTCTTTTGACCACCACATTGCCACTGTGGTCAAAAAGTTCTTCTATGTGGCACATCTCATTACTAAGAGTTTTGCATCGTCTCCCTCTACTCTTTCTCATTAGATCAATCATCGAGTACAATGCCCCATTTGGCATGTACCTAACTAGACACCTGCAACAACTAGAGAGGCTGTAAAAGTACCTCACAAAGAGGACCCTAGGCTTTAAACACTTGTCCTATATGGACAGACTCAAAAAACTCCAACTATTCTCTGTCTCATATTGCCTACTTAGAGACAATCTCTGCTTGACTTACAAAGCCATGTCTGACTCAGCTCTGTTAGAAATGCTACATCTAAAGAAATCACAATCTCTCCACAACACATGCTCCAGAGACTTCAACGTCATTATCACAATCAACAGAACATGCTGAATGGACAGGTTTATAACCCAGAGACTGCCCATGCTATGGAATAGATTTCCCATACATGTCAAACAAAGCACCTCACTGGCCTCTTCAAGAGAAATCTTGATGAGTGGATGGGAAATAGAATTCATCCCTGGATCACTCCAGTGGCTCTACTCAACAGAGGCACTGGGAACTAATGTCAGCTGGCATGATGCCAGGGTAATCCTATGGGCTAGGCTTGTAAAGGCTTCAGGGCCAATAGCCTATTACACGCCTATATACCTATGAATACCCATTCTGGAGACCCATTTCTAAGTCAGATTATACACAGACCCAGATTAATGAATAAAATTATCATCCAGCACTTTCTTTACTATTAACAAGCTTCCAATACATATCAGACATTGGGAAAACCCTAACAACATTCAGACTTCAATTAGGTGAATTGATGGGATCCCCATAAATTAATTCATAGAGTCAAAGGCTATTAATGCTTAACTATACAAAACAAAGCATTATTACTTCAAAATCCACTGTTTTCTATTTCTTTTCTTTTCCTTAGTTTTCTCCAGATTTCCCTATCTTTCTTTCTTGTATAATAATCCAGGCTGAAAATATTTTGTCTTCAAATTACCTCCACCTCATGCCATCTCCTTCTTAACTATTGGCTCACCTTCACGGGTACTTCATCTATGGCATTGTTAGCTAACTCCAACATGGCTAATGTATCACTGTCTTAGTATAAACATAAGAACCTATAATTTTATAGGGTTAATATTTGCAAATAAGTGTAAGCCCATGTTCACCAATCAATCTTGAAGGATACGAAAAACTAATTGGTAGTTAGAGTTAATGACATTTTCTTTTCAATGAGCTCATCAGTTTGTAATGGTTTGTCAAGGGTAAAGCTGAGAATCTTTGCAAAATTGCCATCTTTAATGACTTTTTGGAATCTTAACTGATAAGTCTAGAACACGCATGTGCAACACAAGAACAGCTTGTAGAATCATTTTATTTGGGATTAATATTAAACTCTTTGCATGTAAAGAGGATTACATGTTTACATGTTTTTGCACATTTAAGTGTAAGGTCATGTTTACTAATCAGTCACAGAGGAAACTGGCACACATTAAGCATGTTCAAAGAGGTGTCAGCCAAAGTAATTGCTGAATGAAACCATTCCTTCATTATCTGTTCCAGCTGAGAGAAGCAATGAAGGCAGAGCCTATCATGGCACACAGTGGATACAAGACAGTGAAACTAGTCCTAAATGGGACCATGATCCATTGCAGAAAAACACACCCACACACAGCATTCACACCAAGTTCAGCCTTGCTAAGTTAATTAATATTTTCAGTTTCACTTATTTAATTACAAAAATCAACCAACACCTTAATTAGCTCCCTTCCCAACATGTTATATAATTCAGCATAGATGCCTGCACATCTTACAGCAGAATTAGTTTCATACCTCTCAACCTATTAAAGCACGAAATCTGGATAAAGCCATGAATAAAAGTGGGACAAACACCCAAAAATAGGGACAATTTTTAAATATTGCTCTTCCAAACTTAGAAAGTTGATAGAATAATTGGTTTTGCATGAACATGGATTTTCTGAAGGATATGAACTCTAAAACTCAAATGTCTGTCGTTATTTTCTAACTTCAGTCTTTAATGATTTACCACTAATTTGTTTGAAAACCACAGTTTTATGAAAAATGGACCAACAAATATGAAGGCATAATGTGGACATTCTGCGAAAACCTGTACAGTTAAGAGATATTAGTTTTTAATTTTATTGTATAATCTTGCATTTTTTCTTCACTAAAATTAATAGAACTTGTCTCCTGTAACCCCCATCCACTTAACTTCACTCACCTCACCAAATATCTCATTCAGATACTTACTTGCTCAGCATTAGATTTGCTTAAAATCATTCACTTTCTTCCCATTTTCTTCCATCAGTTATTTAAAACTGGCATCAACTACTAAGAAAAGTACTGAGCTGTGTATGTAGAGATTACCAACACAACCGTACTACTATAAGAAAGCAATAATGCTTGACTGGATGTTGTGAAGCCTGGTTCCTGTTTTGTGGGACCCCAACTTGAAAGTCCATTGTTTCTTTATAAGGCCCACTTTGGAAGACATTGATTTACTTTGCAAACAGCCTCAGCATTTTTTTATTGTACAGTTTTGTATTTTAAAGGATATTTTTAGTAAATAAGCAGTCCTTTCCTTGTTTGTGTATAGTGGAATATTTCACATTCTGGGCACTGTTCATAAAAAATGTTCCGCAACTGCACAAGGCTAATGTTCAACTCAAAATATACACCAAAGCTCTATATGATTCAGAAAGGAACCTGTGCACAACTGCAGGAACCAGTACTCAGTTGGTATATAATGGTAATCAGTGGCACAGTCTGGTATTCACAGCACTGTAAATCATGAATTGCAGGGGCTCAACTGCAGATGAGCTATACCAAATAAAAATAATCTGGTGCCTCAAAGAAATTATGATGCATTCCTCGACATAACATAGGTAAGCAATGGTTTAATAAGTTCTAAGAATGAAAATCCATGGAGCTTATAAAAAATAAAGGGATGAAAAGGCATTTTTGAATGCAGTAACTATCAGTGCAACCACATCCAGTCCCATTCTTGAGACTCTAGTGACAACAGTCTCCCAACAATGGTAGCAAGTGAAGTACCAGATTCCATTACTTGTATAATAATAAAATTACCACTGCTCTGTAGTCATGACTAAGGAGTCAGAAACAATCATGGTATGTACCCAGACATAATGGAGGAGCACAATTTAGACCCAGTGTGCTGTCAGACAGACAGGCATAATGGTAGTGTCAGCACAGACTTGTAGTCATTAGCAGCTAACTGTAGTGGTGTATTCACTACTAACTGCTGCTATAGATATGTTTGTTCTGCTCAAAGTGTTTTCAGCACTATAGCTGTTTGGCCATTACTCCACCTCTACCCATCATGGCCTCTGCCACAAAAGCCTGTAGCCTACTGCCATCACTGCTGCTAGAGAGTAGTGACACCATCGAATTATCTGTCATCCATATCTGCTGATGATTTTACTATGCCACACAAGGGGATATATACACATGCACAAATAGAGATGCACAGAATCAGACACAGACATATACAAGATGGACACAGGCACATGGGAACGCAGTGACAGTTGCAATATATAGCACGTTATTGATAGTGTACCTAGGTAACCTGCTTGATAACCACATGAGACAACAATAATTTTAACAATTTTTCATGTACTTTATGTTTAGGTGCATTTCATATATTATTGTTAGATATGAAATTCATGCAGAACAGCTCTGAATTAATTAAGTAAATATGTCTGTTGCCCAGCCAAAGGCAAGACAAACAACTGTTAATATATATATGGTCCAGCATCTTTTCTCTCTCATTATATCCTGCTGTCTTCTAACAGTTCTCCTAATTCAGCCCTGCTTCCCTTCTAATATGGCACCCTTGTTTGTGTTTCCTTCAGGAATAAGGAAGCAACATATACACTCAGATCTCTTACCCTCTTACCCTCTTACCCTCTTCAGATAACTCCCCTTTACATTCCCCTGCTGCCATTGTCACTGTTGTGGGTTTTCTACTCTTATTCTTATACTATACTTCCTCCACACACTCCACCTTTCCTTCTTTTAAAGGTACTATATCATTTCCTCATTGTTAGCCTCACTTTTCTATGTAGCCAGACTGACTTTTATCTCTTTCTGACTTGTTTTGCCATTTTCTTTCACCATTTTCATATATTTCACTACTCCACTCTTAACCCATTTTAAGGTGGTGCAGCGGTAGCGTTGTCGCCTCACAGCAAGAGGTTCTCCCGTTCGATTCTCGGCTGGAGCACCTTCTGTGTGAAGTCTGCATGTTCTCCACGCGGTCGAGTGGCATTCAAAAGACATGCATGAATGGGTGTGCCTTTGTTGAAGGTTGGGCATCGAGCTGGCACCTCGGCACCATAAAAATCGACTGCCAATCATTAGCAGACCAGAGTTCTGCTGTGGCAACCCCTAACCGGGAAAAGCCGAATGAAAAACAGACATTTACTCCATCGGTTTGCTTCCAGTCTGTCATTTCATCTTTGGCCTTCTCCCCAATACACCATAATGCATTGTTTTAGGGCATTTCCCCAATGCTCTAAACCACACAGTGACATGATCAGTACTGGCTAATAGTATATAACAAGAACAAAGACCACACCGGTACTACGGAAACTAGACCCAGCTATCGCAATGGATAAAAAATAAATGCAAATAACAAACACCACTGTCTGAAGAAGCCTAAGGGTGAAAGCGCTAACAGTTTTATTCCAATAAACTGCTTGGATTTTATACTACAGTTGGTGATTGTGTTTTGAACTGTTTTGAACTGATTTTCTGCATTTCAGTGCTCGAGGAGTCTACAATTTATCAGCCGTCAGACCCAGCGCATGGTGGTGTTTGTTACTGGCTAATAGTGTTTTAACCTGGAATTCATCATGCACTCTGCATTAGTTAGAATCATGTCCAGAATTATGAAATTTCTGTCAAGGTCATGCAGCTGCTAGCTAAGCTCCTCATGGCCCAAGTCTTCAAATAGTTCCTCTCCCTCCCTGCTGCAGGGTAGAGATACTCCCCCTCTGCTCATGGCATGTTTGAATCTCCCATGAATAATACATTTCTCATCCAAACTCACATCTTTATCCTTTGCTTCCCCCATCACCCTACTCCTTTGGTATGTGGGTTTCCTCTGGGTGCTCCAGTTTCCTCCCACATTCCAAAGACATGCAGTAGGTGGACTGGACACTCTAAATTGTCTGTAGGTGCAAGTGTGTGTGCAAGTGAGTGGTACAGATGAACTACTGCAGCAGGGCTAGCCACCTGGTGGTGCAAACCTTGGGTTAAGATGATTGTCACTGTTGAAGTGACACCCCGACCCCATGTATAAAATTGCAAAAAGGCGTTGAGGATAAATAGATGCATTACCTTACTCCTTTATTGTGATGGGGGAAAATGTACTATGTTGATTGCCTTGTTCTCTACCCTTTTCTCCACCTTAACTGCCAGGATATTTAACTTAGATTTTGCTGACACACTCCCTTACCCCATTCTATGTTTGGTGTTCTTCCATCTTTCCTTTTTATTAGCAACAAAGAAACAAATAACAGACAAACAGTAGCTTATAAGATGTGCAGGCATATATAATAGTGTTTAAACATTTGTAGTCCATATGTTATTAACAGAATTAAAGTAAACCTACAGTTCAGATATTATTATCAGAATCACATTACACTTAACACATGCTGTCGTCACTTATAATCTGACCACAGAGTAAATATTCATGATGCACTTCCTCTCACACTTTGAAATACCCTAAGCTGTAAAAACACTGAACTTAATATGAAACTATATATTACAAGTTAGTCAAACCAAAACAAAATAACTAAACTAAGTTAAGTAATTTAAGAACTGCCACTTGTTACCTGGAATGCTGTCTTGCATCATCAAGTTGTTATCCTCCAAATTATTTCTGGGTGGGTAAGCTTCAACATTTATCCAGGTTGCTAAGAACCTATAAAGTGGAGGATTGGATACAGGAAAACATGGTCACTTTTAAGCATCTCGTATTATTCTCTGATGTTTAAATACTCATGCTCAAGATCAGCCATCAGCAAGTGAGAATTGGTCCTTAAGAAGGAAGAGTATCTATGATGCCCAAGTTGAGCAAGGATCTTCCACCCAAAGTTATATATATTGTCTAGTGATGGTCAGCAGCTTGGTAACCCACTACGTTTGAGTGTAACTGAGGCTATACTATTTTGCCAGCTCTAGCAAGATCCAGAGATCTATATGAAGAGGTGGGATAAACTTAATAACTATAGTAACAATATCAGAACTTTCCATCCAAGTTTTTGAGATATAGGGAAAGGCACACAGTTTGTAGAATTCTTCAGCATTTGGCATTTCATAGGATCATAGGATCAAAGAAGGTTACTAGGCTAATTGCCCCAGGGCCCTTACAAGCCTGGCAAAGTTCAACTCATGTTCCCATGGGTGTCTGGTTCATGCAGGCACTAAAATCAGCACCTATTGCCCCCGTCCAAGAGGGACACAGGTGGAACCCCCATGGTGAATTTCTGGTTACCCATTCAATCATACAAATTATGCTTCAATAGGGCCAATGAGGGGCTTTGTTTAACATTAATAGGAAGCTTGCTCCAAAGGTGGGGCGACGTCTGTGATGCAAATCTGTCTTTCCAGCAAGTTCTGGTTATGTCACATACCAGGCTAAGGTCCTTTGAGTGAGTGACCCATGTGCCATTTGACTTGCAAATGTGCAGCATTTCCATTAAAGCTGAGTCAGAGATTGCTTTACATGCAAGGCACAGGTCACCTGTGAGCAGTCTGTACAAAACAGAGTAAAGTGACAATGATTTCAGTCTATCCACATAAGGCAGATCTTGAAGACTATGAATTTTCCTTGTAAGGAACCTTTGTGGTCTCACCAGTTACTGGCGGTGTTTGGAAAGGAACATTCCAAAGGGAGCATTGTACTCTATTAGTGGCCTGATGAGGGAAGAGTATGGGGGAGTTATAATCTCTTTTTTCTGGAGCCAATGCCCTTATTTATGAGGTAAGCAGTATAAAATGTCTTTCTTACCACTGTGGGGACATGGTGATCAAAATTAAAGTTGCTGCCAACCTGTTTGCCCAGATCTCTCACCACTGACTGTGTGCTTAGGGTATTGCTATTAATGTGGTAGTTTGTAGGAATATCACCCTTGCAATGGGGATGATAATGCATTTTTTGCATTAAGTTTAAGACCATGACTTTGGTACCAGTCATTAGTCTGTGTAAGACCTTCTTGCAAGATATTGACATAGCTAGGGGTTTCAATGATTGCTCCCAGCTTGCAGCCATCAGCAAATTTTGTCAGCCACAATCCTTTAGTTTTAGCCTGTACTTTGGAGAAGTATATTCTGAACAGTAGAGATCCCAGAACTGATCCCTGTGGAACAGCACTGGTTACAGGTATGCAGGAGGAGGTGAAGTCCCCTATTTTGAACGTATGAGTTCTATCAGTGAGGCAGTTTGTAACCTACCTGACAGTATATGGGTTGATACCCAGTTGGGTGAGTTTATCAATGATGCTTGAGTGAGCAATTGTGTCAAAGCCCTTGGCTAAGTCTAGGTAGGCTGTATGCACAGGTTTGCCCCCATCTAGGGCTTTGGTCTTGAAGAAGTTCACCAAGTTTAACAGGCATGGTCTTCCCTTGACAAAACCAAACTGGGTGGGGTTGAGGGTATGGAGATTTCCTATATCTTTGTTAGTAAGATTCATGATGATTTGTTCCATGACCTTGAAGATAAGGCTGCTCAGACTAATGGGTCTATAATTCCTAGGGTCTGTGGATGCACCCCCTTTGTGCAAAGGGATGATAGTAGCTGTTTTTTATTCTGCTATGATGAAGCAAGTGCTTAGGTTGTGATTGAAAAGCATGCTCAATGGTGATGCTAATTCCTGTTTTAACCCATGTAGAACACAGCCTGGGATGTTGGGAAAGATACCTATGCTGAGTTATATACTAATGCTTTATATAAGCACCTGTACAATTGTATCGACTCTGCTGTACCTGAAAGAACCAAAACAAGATCTTCAAGGAAATACAAACCTTCCTGGTGGACAACTGCCATTAATAGGCAATACACTAGGAGAAAGTCTAGTTGTTGCTAAGTGGGGTGTGTGTGTGGGGGGGCTCCTGTGTTATAGTTACTTCTAGTGAGACTGATTTGTGGTCAGATCTCACCAGGGATGGCCACAAACGCGGGGTGGGTGCAGTGGTGCCCTATGTTGGTGACACTAGGTCCAGGATGTTTGAGCCCATTAACAGGTCTGACATAGTGTTTGTCTTGCTCAGCCTCTTTGGGGTCCAATTTTCCTTGTACATGGGCTTTAACAGGTAAGTGAGCAGTCTAGAGTTATTCTACAACTTGAATAGGAGACATAGTTGGAGCCCATTGAGGCAAGAGGGTCTTCCCTTCACATGGCCCTGAACCACAGCTAGGGCTATATTATTCATGGTCAAGTAATAATACCAATGTACAGTTCTATCAAAATTTCCCAATGGACTCTCTATGGAAAGCTAACTTTCATTGTTAGTGTTCAGCTCCTATATTATGTATATAAGTGAGAAACAGTGAGTGATATATGACATGATGGAGCTGTAAATACCTACAACTTTGTAAGCCAAGAAGGCTATAAACTTTCCATTGAGTGTTAAATCATGTGAAAGTTCTCTTGCCCTCTAAGACTTGAGTAAATTGGGATATCCACCATATACATCTGTCTGTCCAGTCTGACCAACAAAGTCTCCCTCCTATTCTTTACTTCAGGATTGCCTAATACAGAGATCTTCTTGTACAGTCATCAGTCTTGAGACGATACCTTGTAAAATCATGTCAGGGCTTTGTAAAATAAACCAATTTGCAAGTATTTTTCAAGAGAGCTCGTAAACCACCTTCTAGTTCAAATTGTTGTTCTTCCTATGAATTCAGCATCAATATTTAAGGCACCTACCATCTTGTCTAAGTCCAGTACCTCAGCTCCCATTGTCCACATTTGTGAGGAAAATGACAGAATTTGCAATAAACCTCCTTTTCCTTTGCTGCTTGTTGAGGTTTTCTTTTTATCCTTAAAAGCCAGAGAAAGGTGTAAGGGATAGAGAGATATCCAAGTTTATCATATAACTTTGGATAAAATATTATTTTATTGCTGAAATTCATTGCTACCAGCATAAGTTCAACCTCCTACCAGCATGAACCAATATAAAGATCTCCTCCCACAGTATTTCAAAGATCAAATTAATTATGGTCAGTGGTCTCTGCACAGCCTAATTCACAAATATCCTGGGTTGCCATTATGATATTTAATAGGAGTAGTTTAGTTCTCATTTAGAAGGGGCAGTGATGCATAATTAATAAGGAACAACTCTGTTTTCAATAAGTTTACCTTAAGACAAGATAAATATTTGAAGAGGCATAGTAACCTCTGAATCTTTGGGATGTTGATTTGGTGAGCTTGTGACAATATCAAGCAATCCTCAATAAAGAGCAAGATTCTTAAATCTTTACACATCAGTTTCTAACCACAAAAATAAGAGTCTGTCCTCACAGACTATTCCAATCAAGAAAATAGTGGAGAAAAATGAGCAACCCTGTTCTTCCACTCTGAGAATAAAACATGTCTCAGAATATTTTGCCTCTGTGAATACCCTAGCAGAGTGAGAGGAGTAAATTGTCTGGCTTCTCACAATACAAATCACTGGGAGCCCTATTGATTAAAGTTAAATACTTCTTCAAAGTCCACCAAAATGGGTGTTGCAGAATTTGGGAAGATCTTCCTGTACTTGAAGGAGAAGAACAAACAGATGGAGATGGTTACAACTTGATCTATTTTGACAATGTCCACCTGATCTAGATGCATCATGGAGGGGAGAACACTATTTTGTCTACAGGCCAAAAGTTTTGAGCATAATTTACTCATTTACTAATCAGCATTTGTCAGAGAAATAGGTTTATACTTTTCTACATTGAGAGGAGTATTTACAGTATCTAGCTTAGAGATTACTGCAATCCTGGATTGCTACATAGACAATGGGAAACAGCCAGACATCTGAAGTCTTAATTGTACTAAAGAGCTCCAGGAGGACTGGGGTCAGTTGTATCTGTAACAGTTTATAAAGCCCTGCATTCAGGTAGTCAGGGTGAGGAGCTTTACAATTTTTGTTAGCTAGCAGAACAAGTTTTACTTCCCATACTACCATATTACCCACTGACTTATTTTTTATCTTACTCTGAAATGTTTACTATTAATATTTGTACAGGGTGAGTGAGTGCCATGGGAACCAGAGGAGGGCTAAGGGGTCTGAAGAGAATAGGATACGTACAAAGTGAAACAGAATTGTTGAAAAGCCTCATTAATTATCTTGCTGTTTTAATCTGTTTTACCAATGATTAGCCAGTCTTAAGGGAGTACCCTCCTCTTAAGATATAAAGAGGCCTTGTCTAGCATGGCCTTACCCAAAGTCAGTTTGGCATTCCTATTCTGTTTTATCCACATCTTATTTTTAAAAAGCAGCCATCCAACATTTGTCAAATAAGTCATTGACGTCATTGTCAAGGTGTATAACTTCTTTGTCCAATCTAACATTGCCTGCTATAGTGAAAGATTTACCCCATATTGATCTGTTATGGACAGGGTCCAGTAAATCAAGTGGTAACCAGAAATAATCAATTCTGTTATAATGCTCAGTACTGGGTAGTTTAAATATGGCCCATGGGTCTTCAGTTTCCAAAGTACACCACGCATCTATTAACTTCATTAGCTGTACCACAAACCTTAGCAACCCCCCACAAAAAAAAAAAAAAAAGTTGTGCTCAGCTTATAGATCTGACCTAATTGATATGAGATCTATGACAGAATTAAAATCCCCTCCCAAGTCCAGTAGAACATAACTAGCATTAAAATCAGCAGTAGCTGCAAATAAATTGGCTAGGAAACATGGAACATCTATATTTTTGCCACAATTGTTCCCAAACATGATTTTCTTTGTGTGATATAGACTAAGAGTAGACTCCAACTATCTTACCTACTAGTCTTTTTTTTTTTCTACACTGCTTTCCAATTCTAATTTTTATTAATGGATATAGCAGCACTCCCTTGGAAGTAGGAGAAAGTCTAACAATAGCAGTGCTTCTAAGAAAGCAGCTCAGATAGCGACAGGGTTTCTTTGCTATTTATTTATTATTTTAAAAAAAAAACTGTAGTGATATTTCTTAATCTGTATCCAAGTACATTGTGCCTTAACTTCAGAATTAAAACTTCTAACTTTTAACACTAAAATCTCAATAGTCATCGTAATAACTAACAATGATAACAATAATAATAGCAGTATAAACAATACAATGTTTAAACTAGAGAAGGACCTGAATGTTTTGACAGTGGTTCTAGTGACGTACAGGGGATGTGTAGCATCTGTAGACTTCAGCGCACACTCCCTGGCAGGCAACATTTTTAAAATTTCAGCATCTGGTTAAACCTGGGTAAACTTTTATCACCAGGAACTGGGGTTAGTCATCTCAGAAAAAATACACTCATAAAACAATTGTCTCATCTCCTCTGATGTATTTGCATTTTTTTCACACCTTTAGCATTTTTAATATTCCCCACAGTAATTTTACCACATTTCCTCAGGAACAATGTCTGTGGACTAATTTTGGAATGTGGTGTTAGTTGCTGGCCTAGTCGCATGGTGCAAGTTGTCCCTGTCATCCTCTGATGCAGATTGCCTATCCTCCTAATTTTTATCATCCATCTTATGGACATTAAATGACAGTCTGGCTACTTTTTTCCCCTTGGAATGCTTATCTACTTTTAAGTTCTTCTTCAGCAAAGCATCTACCTTGAATGGACTCAAATCACACAGACCTTCCTGGACCATTGGAAATGCCACAAAGTTGCCAGTGGTCATGAGGAACTTAGTCCAGGGACGGAGGATGATACGAACACCCAGCTGCTTCTCTGCTTAGTTTAAAGTACGCTTCATAGATATTTTGGTAAGTTGTTAGCAAGGAAGTGGGCTTATAAGAAACTTAATGCAGATCTGGGCATTATAAGCAATGGGTGTTCCCCTTCCATTTAGAACAGTGTATCTGGATAGTAGAAGTGAACCGGGAGATTATCTTTATTAACACAGACAGTAGACATCTTTAAATACTGTCCTCTATGCTAACATGTCTTAAGAACAGTCTTGCACTAGCTTTACCTTCTGGCAGGATAGGGATAATTCCTTCCTTCCACCAACAACCTGGAAAGGGGAATCCTTCCCCATGAATGAGATGCATTTAAAAAGAATGCAGTATGGAGGGTCATTACCCCTAAGTGGTGGAGAGATGGAGCTGTGCGTTATCTGTGTGAGGATTCTGTAGGATAATTGCATGGCACATGGCAAGGTTTCAACCAAAAACTTCTTAGGACTAGTGCCTTTCATTTCTTTGGAGAAGTCCAGTTAGGGCTTACAGATCATCATATCCTCCTACACACAGAGCAATGATCCACTAATGTACCAAAACACCCTTGTTGGTTCTTCTGGTACATTTCACATCTCTTTTTTTACCTTTTGTTCACTGTGTAATCACTACCCTTTTCTGCTCTTCTCTTTCAGTCTCTCTTCTCCAATTTTTTTACATTTCTCCAAATCTTTTCAGTTTTTAATACCATGACAGGAATGGACCCCATTCCTAAGTCAAAGTACTTTTAAAGTTCATGAAATTAGTATTGTTATGATCTTTTATGTTAGTCAAAAGTGCTGTTCGCAGCACATGCAATGTGCCCAGTAATGACTCCTTCTGCAGTTCATATGGAATTCCATGTATTAGTAACATATCTAAATATGATAATTCGTTTTTATAAGACCCATTGCTCCTACTACTATTGGAACTGCCTGGGTATCTTTCTTCCGCATTGCTCTCATTTCTGCCTGCAAATCTTGATATATTATATGCAAGACAATGTAGTCACTGGGTGTAGCAATTTCAATGATCAATGCTACTTTTGTCTTCTTTTCATGGACTACTATAACTGGTTTTCTCACATCTGTCTTTTGAACTGTTAGTAATGGGTGATCCCATGTGATGCAGACTTCATCATTTTCTATGATGCTTTGTGGTTTATGTTTCCAGTATTTTTCAGCCACTTCAATACCATAATGATTGTGCAATCCCCACTGCAACAGTCTTGCCATATTATTGTGCCTTTCAACATACAATCCTTCTGCCATTAGCATGTCGCAACCAGCAACAAGATGTGCAACTGTTTCCAATTCTGTTTTGCAAAACCTACATTTGTCTGTTTCTTCCACTTCTTCAGTGAAATTTGTAAAACGTGTACATAGCCCATTATCTTGGGCTGCCAATATTAACCTTTCATCTTTTGGTTTTAGGTCACCTCTCCTTAACCATTCCTGCATTACATCCTGATCAAGATGAGGTTCTTCCAGAAGTTTTCTGTACTTGCAACTATAGTTATTTGGTTTCCACATTTCTTGTTTTCTCATCCGATCCTTTACCTTATATTCTTTTTTTTGTTTTTGGCACATTCAATTGCTGCCTGATTTTTATCAACTTCTGGTTTAATTTCCATTCCTGATTGATGCTGATATGCTTCTGCTAGAATATGCAGGGAAGTCATCTTAGATTTATTCTACTCATGTTTCAAAACTTTCACTATGTCTGGGTCTTGTGAGGTCAGGAGATATGTGTGCAGTTGCACAGTTCCAGATCTATACATATAATCAATTTCAAGGAGGCCCATACCTCCTTCAGAATGGAGAATATGTAAGCTTGGTATGCACTGATTTTTATAAATCAGTTGGTGAGCATGAAGCATCCTTCTTGTTTTCCTGTCTAATCTATGCAATATATTTTGGCACCAGTCAATCACTCCAAAACTGTAAGGTAGGACAGGAAGAGCATATTGGTTTATAGCTTGGATTTTGTTCCTACATGCCAGTGCTATTTTCAGGATTAATTTAAGTCTTCGAAAATATTCTTTACTAAGTTTTATTCACATTTGTTCATGTTTTATTGTTGATCCTTCATCAATTCTCAAACATTAATACAATCACTCTTGCTCAAGTTCTTTCATATCACATTCTTGTCCCAAACTGATGTTTTCTCTGTGCTGCATTTCTCCTGCTTTAAAGGTTGCTTTTGCACATTTATCGAGATCAAATGACATTGTTATATCATCTGAAAAAGTTTTGACTACTTGCAGTTGTGCTTTCAGTCCCTCATCTGATGAGCTAGCTATACAGTTTTAAATCATGAACAAAGAGAAGATGAGAGGTCTTTATACTTTGTTGTTTTCTAGGACCCAGATTATAGCCATGGCTTAATCTGTTAAGTAGACAGCTTAAAGGGTTAATGGCACGATAGAATAGCACTGGTGACAGGGAGTCACCCTGGAATATCCCCCTTTGAATTTTTATCCCTGGAATAATAATTTGCTCTTTATCATGGCTTAATTGCAAAGTGGTTTGCCACTGTTTCATGGTCACTGTAATATAATTGATCAGTGTAGTGTATATCTTATACAGTTTTAAGCACTCTTTTATCCATGAATGTGGGATACTATCAAATGCTTTTTTGTAGTCAATCCATGCCGTACTTAGATTCTTCTCCTTTTTTACAGTTCTCCATTGTGACTTTATTTAACTACAGATCATCCTTTGTTTCATATGACTTTATTTTATTACCTTTTTGTTCTATTGCCTTGACTGAATTTTCATCTAAATGACTATAAAGTCTGTCGGCATCAATTTCTGTGTATAGTTTATACATCGTCAGAAGGCAAATTATTGGTCTATAATATTTAGGATAATTTGCATGTTCACTCTTAAGTAGGAGCATTGTTTATCCTGTTGTTAACCAGGTTGGTGTAGGTTTGGGGTTCACATATAAATAGTTCTTGCTCATGGCTAAATCTTCGTGCAAAGATGTTAATACTTTTAGCCAGAAGTTAGGTACTGCATCTGGATCTAGGATTTTCCAATTGGAGGCTTTTCTTAACTTTATCTCAATATCTCTGGCCATTGCTTCATCTAATTTCATATCATGTACATTTGAATGCATTATTTATTTTACTTCTTCTATCCGTTTAGCATCTCTTTTTTGTTTCACAGGATCTTCATAGATATTTCTCCAAAATGTATCTATTTCTTCTTTTCTGGGTGGTCTTTAAATTCCTCTTACATTGTTTCCCAGTTGTCTATAAAATTTTTTAGGGTCATCAATAAATTGCTTATTTTATACTTTTCCTTTATATTTATCTGTATATCATCTACGTTTTTCTGCATGTGCTGAAAATTTTAGTTTATTATTTGTAATAGTGCAAGGTAGATCCTGATCTGTTATAATACTGCACATTGCTTTTATCATGTCTATTTTTCTGAGTAATTTTCTTGATCTGTTTCCTCTTCTATACTCTTCTAACAGTGACACTTCTCTTAATTGCTTTATAGTTTTCTCTATTCGATACTTCCATGATGGTATTCAATTTCTCCTCTTCTTTTCCCTTACTACCCTGTATTCATTTGGTAAAATTGTATCTATTATTAATTTAGCTGGACATTAATATATCTTGCATGGATCTCTATGGACAGTCCAAATTACTGTATTCATTTGTGTTATCAAACTATTGACTTTTGGAGTTTTATTGACCTTCTGCAGTTTATTTCTTTCATTGATCTTAATATGTCTGTCTCTATTAAATCAAGCAACTCTTCTTTTAGCTCATTTTCTTCTAAACTAAGGACACATTTTTTGTTTTTGTTCTCCATTTCCTGCAGGCATTCTATAGAGAGTTATATAGCATCCTCCTGTGGCACATTGTCTTCAATTTCATCCTGTGTCATCTATTGCTCTGTCATACGGGAACTCACTGGCCTATCACTCCTCAACATTGACTGTGTCAGACTTACCACAGTTTTCTGTTCCTTCCCTTGCTGTCCAGCTTCAAGTGAACATTTATACTGGTTTCCTGTGGAAGGCTCCAAAGTATCTTCATATGGCAACTGCCCCATTGCTTCCCATTCCCTGGTTTCTCCTTAATTTGGGTGTCTATTGCTTTATCCTGCTCTGGTACTTTCTGAATTAGATTTTCTACACTGAATCCTTCACTTCACAGGTACTCTATAACCTCAGTTTTTATTTCTTTAACTTCTCCATTACTAATCTTTTCTTCTTTTCCTCTTTGTCTTCTTATATTTTGTGTTGTAAAACTTTCCATGTCTGGATTCATTTGCCTGCATTTTTCTTCAAATATGTTTGGTGCTATTCTTTTTGTATTGATTAATTTTGCTTTCTCCTTTGCATAAATATTACACCAAATTAAATTTATTTTTCTTTCCCATATCTGTATTTCTTCTTCAGATGTCTCCTGATCTTCCTGTTTCTTCTTAATTTGGTGACTCATTCCATCATGCTGTGATGTAACCTGTGTTAGACCATCTATCTACACCAAATCCTTCACTTCACAGGCATCCCATAACTTCAGCTTTTATTTTTTTGACTTCTACTATACCAATCTTCTTTTCTACCTTTCCTGTTTGTGATATTATTTTTTTATTGTGACATTTCCATATTTGGATGCCTTTGTTGTATTTCTCTTTGAATATGTTTGGGGCTGCCTTTTTTGTATTGATTAATTTGGCTTTTGACTTTGCATAAATATTGCACCATATCAAATCTCTCTTTCTTTCCCATGCCCATATTTCTTTTTATACTTTTCAAAAATCTCTAGGTTTGTTGTTTATATTTTTACACTTCCTCAGATGCTTCTTTTTCCAAACAGATCAAAGTTTCTTGGTCTATATAATGTTTTTCACAAATCTTTTGTATTAATGAACACATTTTTTTATTTGAGGCTTCTGACTGTTTTTCTTGAGGAGGTATTTTTCTTTCTTCTAATTTCTCTCTTAATCTTTTTGTATATCTTGTGTCTGGAAATTATGATCTTTTTGCATAATAGTAACAATAAATAATTTCTTTCTTATTCTCAATAGTCTACACTATCGTTTGAATGGCTCTTCTTTGGCCTATCAGTTTTTGTGATTTTTGTGGATTGCTACTTCCTTCTACAACAGGGGGACCATCCTGCCCTGAGCCTGGCTTAGCCCCATTGTAGGAATGTTTCCATATTTTGAGGATTTTACACTGTCTTTTTTTTCCAGTCCTCGCACCAGTCCGCCTACCAGGATTGGGCATTTTTTTTATCCCGGTTCTTGTGCACCCAGGTTTTTTTTTTATTTTTGGCCTTCTTCTCTCCATGATATATGCTATATAAAATACAGTCTATATATCAGTGTCATCTTGGTGAGATTTTGTGTAAAACAAGATCCATCTCATGAAGGTACTCACCAAGACTTGAGGATGAATTCAATTTCAGCAATACTCTCTTCTTTGCTTGCTGACTTATCATCTCTCCATTTGGACTCCCTGTTTATATAAGTTTAGAGGTGGAATCACAGAGATGGCCTTTTCCAACACAGTACCACAGTATTTTCTGAGATTAGATCCAGCCTGTCCTATGCATTGGACTGATTCCTCTACCAGGACTTCCCAACCATCCTCTTACCTGTAGGTTCATAGGTTCATAGGTTCATACTAGGCTATCTGCCCGAGGGCATTTACAAGCCTAGCCCATAGTTTTGTGGCTTACACCACCCCTTTAGTATGGGGAACTATACCCATTATTTTGCTGTGCCTCTGTTGAGCAGTGACACTGAGGTAATCCCTGGGGTATATCTGCGATCTCCCATCCATTGGTCAAGATTTCTCTTGAACAAGGCCAGCGAGGTGCTCTGCCTCACATATACCGGGATTTTATTCCACAGCATAGGGAGTCTTTGGGTGATGAATCTATCCCTCCAGCACGTCCTATTAATAGCTGTGTCGAGGTTTAAGTCTCCGCCCTTGTGACTCTGACGGATCTAGATTTTTGAGGTGAAGCATATTCATCAAATCTGGGTTTGACATGGCCTTGTATGTTAGGCAAAGGTCACCTCTGAGCAAGCGTGGCGACTGAATAGAGCTGGAGTTCTTTCAGTCGGGCAGCATAGGACAGATGTTTGAGACCCTTTATCCTTTTGGTGAGGAACTTTTGTGGCCTCTCCAGCTGCTGCAAGTGTCGGGTCAGATACATTCGAATGGGGCATTGTACTCAATCATTGGTCTGATGAGTGATGAGTATAGGAGACTATGACCTCCCTTGATCTAGATGAGAATCCCTTCATGATAAGGTGGGCAATGTAGAAGGTCTTCCTAACTACTTTAGCTACATGGGTGTCGAATGACAGACTACTATCAACCTGGGTCCCCAGGTCCCTGATAACTTCTTCTGTGCTCAGTGGATTGCCACCTATTTGGTAGCTAGGGGTAACCTTGTTTTTTCGAAGGGTATGACTATGCATTTTTGGCATTTAACTTTAGGCCATGGCTCTGGCACCAGTTATCCGTTTCTGTGAGACCCTTCTGAAGGATATCTGTGTCAGATGTGTTTTCTACTATGGCCAGTTTGCAGTCATCTGCAAACTTTGTCAGCCATAACCCTCCTGTGTTTGCTTGTACTGGAAAAGTAGATGCCAAACAAGAGTGGGCCCAGGACTGAGCCCTGTGGTACACCACTTGTGACAGGCTTTGAGTCTGACATGGCGCCAGCAACTCTGACCCTGTGGGTTCTGTCACTCAGCCAGTTTGCAACCCATCTTGTGATGTATGGGTTAACATTTAAGCTGATGAGTTTTTCAATGATACCCGAGTGGGGTATTGTATCGAAGGCCTTCGCCAGATCGAGGTAGGCTGTATGGACTGCCTTTCCCTCATCAATGGCTTTGGTGACTGTTTCAAAAAGTCAACCAAGTTTAGAAGGCATGATCTGCCTTTGACAAAGCCAAACTGGGATGGATCCAAAGTCTGCAAATTCCTATGTCTTTATTTATGAGGTCCATTATGATCCTCTCCATGGCTTTGCAGATAAGGCTTGTCAAGCTAATGGGCGGTAATTTCCAGGGTCGGTGGAGGCACCGCCTTTGTGAAGTGGGACCACAGTTGCAGTGCGCCACTCCTGGGTGCGTATCCAGAGGTAAGACTATGATTAAACAGCTGTCCTAGCTGTGGGTTTAATTCCTCATTGAGTTCGTGGAGCACACAGCCGGGGACACCATCAGGTCCCATGGATGCTGTGTTTTTGCTTTGGAGAGAGCAGTTCTCACTTGGGCGTTGGAGATGTTTGGGGGCTGCAATCGCTTGGTATAGATATCTCTCCTTTTGGGGAGAAGTTTGCACTGAACCTGTCAGCCAGTATGTTGGCAATGTCTGTAGGATCAGTAATCTTCACATCATTTTGAACTAGTTCTGAGCATATCTGGGAGTTTCCTCCCAGGTTTCTAACATAGCTAAAGAAGGCCTTATGATTGTCTTTTGAGTCTTTAGCTATTTTTCTCTCAAAATTTGCTTTGGATGATTTTATGAGAGCTCTTAGTTTTTACTTATAGTGATCAAGGGTGTCTTACCTTTTAAGGATTTTGCTCTATCTTGTAGTAGCTTCCTCCTTTTGTTGTAGAGTTTGTTTATGGCTGGGGTCCACCAGACTGGACGCTTGCCTTTGGTACAAAGAGTCTTTGTTTTGCTTGGGATTGCCTTATCCATGCAGTCCTGCAGGTGCTGGTAGAAGGCATTTGTAAATGATTCAGCGGCTTGAGTACTGTTTTCTGCCAGCTCGACGGCCTTAAAGGAGACCACCCTACTCTTTAGCAGTGTGAAGTCGGCTTTCGAGAAGTTCTTTACTGTGGTCTTTTTATTTCAGGTGGGGTGGGATGAGGACCTCCAGCGAGATTAGTTTGTGATCTGATCTCACCAGTGAGGGGTATACTTCGGTGTTGAACATTGTGCTCCCATGTTCGTGATGATGAGATCAAGTATGTTTTCTCCTCTTGTGGGGATGGTGACTAGTTGTTCCATAGCATTTGAGTTTATGAATTCCAGGAACTTTTGGGCTAGGGTGTTTGGGCTTGAGTAGTGTTCCCAGTCTATATTAGGGTAATTGAAGTCACCTAGTATGATAGTGTTTGGTGATACATTTATCCCTCTAGTGTTTTCAGGAAGGCCATGTGAGGTTCCTGAGTTTGTGAGGGTGGCCTGTAACATGCTACAATTTGTAGAGCAGTCTTGCCTATGGTTAATTGCACCTGGATGGTCTCCGATGCATCGTGCGTTGCCACCAGTCTTGAGGTGTGGGTGTCTTTGATGAATATGGATACCCCACCTCCTTTCTTGGTATTGTCCGGATTTTGGGGCCGGAACGCATGATAAGAGGTAAAACCTGATAGTGCTGGGGTGCTCTCAGGAGCCTTGAACCAGGTTTCTGTCACTGCACAGACATCGATGTTCTCCATACTGAGAAGGGCCTCGAGTGCGTGCATTTTGAGATTTAGACTTCTGGCATTGAGCAGCATTACCCTTAGTTTTTTCCTTTTTTGTGTTCTAGGGTGGTAGGTTTAGAATTTGAGCCTTGCCTAAAAAGGCACTATGGGGTGGCAAGAGCCTTTGCCAATATCCGAATCCCAGGGTGACAGGTGCAAGCCGTCCCTTGCGAAGCAGCGTGGCTTGTCCAGCATGTCATCCCAGGCAGACAGACATTGGATCCCCTTTGAATGACACCAGAGTTTAAGCCAATTGTTAAAGCTGATCATCTTATCTCTGTATTGTGGCATCATTCTTGGTGAAGGTAGGATACTGCTCAAGGTCAGGGTCATACCTGCCTGGGCTACATAATCAGAGAGCTCCTCAATGTCTCTTTTCATGTAGTCCAAGTCAGGTCGTTTACACCAGCGTGGACAATGACTGAGTCGTATTTGTACCTGCTGTTGAGAGACCTGAGTGCTTGCGTTATGTGGCGGATTCTAGCGCCCGACAGGCAGCTTACTGTGACCTTCTCCTTACTCAGTCTGGTGAGCGGGACGCCAGTGTGTCTGACTATGGAGTCACCAATGACTAGTGTGTCTGGCATTGTGTTTGGCCTTAAGGGCTGTGACTGTTTGACACTCTGACTGTGAGGTCTATGTGTTGCAGGTGTTGTGTTCTGAGGTGGTGGTTGTTTGGGTGTCTGCTTTGGTGGCCTCTGCTGTTTTGGTAGATTTTTGATCAGAGCCGCCGAGTATGTCTTTGTGTGTTTATGTGTATGATTTGAGGTTGTGATGGTACTATGTGAGACTGGGTCTATAGTGTGTGTGGTAACCTTCTCCTCCTGACTGGTCTTGCCAGTCCTATGTTGAGAGAGCTCAGCCTCCAGTTTGGCCGTATAGTTGCATCTCTCGCATATATTTGTGTTTTGTGGGAGGAGGAGAGGGTTGCCTGTGTACATGAGGCAATTGTAACATTGCCTCAATATTCCCAGGTTCACCAGCTGAGCAGGAAAGGACACAAGCAACTGATCCCTCGACATGCTAGAAGGACTAGACAAAAACTTTAAAAGAGATTCCGGGGACGTGGGTGACCGAGAAATGGGGGTTTGCCTTTTTGGGGTGCTATCTATAAGAGTGCCGTATCAAGGTAATAAGTACTGTAGGAGCAAGTGCTAGGTTTAACAGATAGAGAAAAGTCTACTTGGAGTCAAGTAGAGATGATCTTTTTAGGTATTAGAGAAAGTGCTAGTAACAGGGATGCTTAAAGGTAAGATTGAAAAGAATGCACTCTGCAGTGTGCACTAGAGAAGTTAGATATGAAAGTAGGTAACTTGAGTTTTACCTGTTTAAAAAGTTAAGGTTTAGTGGAGAGTTACTATTTTTAAAACAGTAAGATGGACTGAAAGGGGTGGTTACTTTTGTATTTTGGTGCTATGAAATACTGTAGGATGGCCAATAAATTTAAATAATTGAAGGGGTGGGATTTCAAAAGTGATGGTTTTGTGATTACTCACATAAGCCAGTGAAAGTAGAGAGAAATGAGATATATGGTCAGATTAACATAAGAGGCGGGCAACTAGAAAGACAGTGGTATTTGGCCTGACTCAGAACAGAGAGAGCTGTGGTCTCTTTTGAAGTTTTAATATGCTGTTAGAACAGAATGCAAGCAAAACACAAGATAAAGAAAACAAACTACAGTATTCAAAATATAGAAAGGCAATACAGAAATACAAAAAATAACAGCAAACTAACCTTTCCTTCACAGCAAAGTGTAGCAGAGTCTGGATGAGCCTTTCTGTACCAAGCCTTTCTTCTCTTTTCCTCCACAGCAACCAATTACTGAATCTGTAATCCTTTCTTTTATATGCATAGTGGCTGCTGATACATTCTGTTAGCTCTTCAGAAAATGCTTCTTCCAACCCCTCTGACTTTGGGCATTTCCCCCTGCTACTTCCCTGCTCCTATTTTCTCTCATATCAGTTGTCTATTTTAACAAGTACCATGACATACACCTACACACTCCTCATGGTGATCATTTCAGTCATCCTTGCCATATCTTTCCTGGTCTAAGCCAAAAGAATGGTTTCACTAAAGTCTGGCCTCTCTTTACTCACTTGCCTAGATTCCTAATCCCCTTTTTTGACTGAATTTATAATAACCAAACTCTTTTTCTCTGTCCACACACTGGCTCTTAATCTCCTTCACATCCTGCCTCTAGAGCTCATCTTCTGTAACCTTTTCTGTCTTCACTTCCACCAGTCTCACTGTCCATATTTATTAAATCTTTGTCTGTCGCGCATGTAATATTTACCCCATTCTTCCTCTCTTCTTCTTATAAAATCTCTTCACTGTTGTCTTCGGTCCTTTATTCTCATGTCTCTGTTAACATTGTTGTGGTACAAACTTTTGCAAGATATCCTCTGAACCTCATCTCCAGCCACTGCTGTTTGCATCCTTTTATCCACCCTGGCTTTCTACTTCTTGTTCTTTCTTTCAAGACTGCATCTCCCACTATCAACTTTCAGGGAGGTATACTCTACTGATGCTAGATCTCAAAGAAAGTTACTCATATGCTGAGGCTACTAAGGAGAATAACAATAATAATTATATGTGTTGATCAGGAAGACCCACTGGACACACAATACCTTTTCAGGGATGACCTGGGGGCAATAGTAGGCTAGGTGACTTGCTCAAAGTCACACAGTAAGCAAATGAAAGCTGAGAGAATCAAACCCAATACCACATGAACTACAGATCACAAACCTAATCTCTGCACTAACTGCAAGACAATAATATATAAAAAGTAATCACTTCACTCATATGTCACTCCTTACTATGCTCCTATCCCCAACCACATGCTTTACTTATAACAAATCCTTTTCTAACAGTACACTAATGACACTCGCATACACTTTAAACACACCAGCATAGACGCACAACACTAAATCTGTTTTCCTAACCCTTACTCTAGCCTTAACCCAAACACAAACACACATACACACACACACACACACACACACACACACACACACACACACACACACACACACACACACACACACACACACACACACACACACACACACACACACATGTACACTCCCACACCTAATGCTAACATTATCAGCATATCCAAATGTTTTGGCCTTAAAACACACTCTCACTTACAATAACTATAAGCACATCCACTGCAGGAATGGTTGATGTTTCTACTTTCATTAACTCCAATGATCAACAAATAAAGATAGCATTAAACTCTTTCAACAAAGAGAGACTTCTGGATTCAATAAGTGTTTTTCCCCATGGAGGAATAGTGTAGCAGCTCCTGCATGGAATATGGCTGCTGAGCGATCCAGTAAACAAGGCTGGGGGTGTGCACGAGCCTGCTAGCACTAGTCTTGCATAGACACCACTGAATAATGCTAATTACCTCATTTGCTGGTGAAAACCATGCAAATGATGTGAATTTGTGATTCAGTAAGCAGGCAGGGATCTGTGCAAAAACAGTGCGAGGTGCAGAAATGTATTCGGCTATTAGCCAAATACATTTCTGTAAAAATCAAAATGGAGGCATGACAGCTCAAAGTAAAGCATGTATTATAATACTTAGGCATGCCAATGGCCAAATATATGGCCACTGGCATGAAAAAGTGTTGCAAAAACATGAAAATAAAAGTTTTATTTATTGTTTTGGCCAATTTCGGCCGTTTAAGCATAGGGCAGTGGCACTCAAATGGGATTGTGCCAAAAAAATGTAGAAATGGAATCTTAAGTGAAGTTTGTATTTTGCCATTATAGTCTATGGCATGCAGAACCAAAACAATAACAGGTAACACTGGTGGATAAGGAGGAAGGCTGTGGTGTAGTGGTATAACCAGGGACTAAGGCATTGGGTATGCAAATGAGCAAATTTTAATGAATCACTAAATGGGAGACCAGTCTTTGGCTGCATCTAACTGTGTAGGAGCTATAAGGCAGTGGTGTAAGCAGGAGGAGCAACTGACATAAAAAGGGTGTGTGTCATGCTTGGTGTAAACTCAGTGGAGCTCCATGGCTCCTAGTTGAGCTTAGCTGAGCATAGCTAAGCAAGGGGTGTGTGTCTGGGGCTGTATGGACTTATTCCATGAAATGAAGAGTATGCCCATGTTCAGGGGAGGGCCATTTCCACTATAAAGTGTTTACTTTAGCTAAATAGGTTTTTGTGGCACACCATAGGCCTAAAACAAGCAAAAAAAAAAAAAAAAAAAAAAAAAAAATGGAAATAGCACCATAGTTTATATTTGGGCAGTGGGTTTGTGTGGTGCACCTCAGGGCTTAAAAGGGGAAGAAATGAGAAGGGAAAAAAGGGATATAGCAGAATCAAAGCAATCAAGTACAAATAAAATAGCAAGCAGGTGGAATGTATTATAGCCAGCCAATAATACAAGCAGCATCTGCAGCACAACAGTATAAACTGTGCAAACACCTTTCAGTCTGTTTTTTCCCACAAATTCTGCACCATTGGTATACACATGTGGGGGAATTTTAACTGAAAAAATATTAGGGGCTGCCATTGCTTTGATACATCAGTATGGGCTAGATGATGAGGGTGTTGAGAAGGATAATGCTGACAACCACCCCAGACTAAGGAGGAGGAGAAGAATGTTCAGACCCAAGGTGACCTACCAGGGGCTACATGATCTGGAGATAGTAATGTGCTACAGGGTGGACAGAGACATACTTCAGCAAATCATCAAGCTGTGCCGGCTTCAACTCAGAACCAGAGCCAACAGAAGGGAACCCATCCAAGTGGAAACCAAGTTATGTGCAGCCTTAAGAATACTAGCTACAGGTACTTTCCAAAGACCTACTGGGGACATCATGGAGGTCTCACAGGCATCTACATCCAGGGTACTCCACCAGTTCCTGGATGCCATGCTACCACATGCTGGTGAGTGCATTTACTTCCCCAACACCTGTGAGGAGAGGACCAGCAATATGTGTCTCTTCCACCGTGTAGCAGATTACCCAGGAGTACTGGGTGGGATATACTTCACACACATCCACATCAAAGCACCACCCAGTGAACAGGGTAGGGTCTACATAAACTTCAAGGGTTTCCCCACCATCAACTGCCAGGTCATGTGCAATTATCATGAATGTGTGTGCTGGCAGCCTTGGAAGCTATCGCCACTCCACATCTAGCATTCATCACAGCTGTACCAAGCATTTGCCAGTGGGGACATTCCATATAACCATCTGGTGGGGGATGCTGGCTATGCACTGGATGATGACACCCATTAGAAATGCACACACACACAATCAAGAATGTCATAATGAGGCACATGCACAAACCAGGATCATTATGGAGCATGTGTTTGGGATGCACAAGTTACAGTTCTGCTGCCTTGACATATCTGGTGGGGCCTTGCAGTACTCTTCAGTCACATGTGCATACATGTTCATAGTATGTGCCATGCTACACAATATGATCCTGTGGAAACAGCTGCAGCAGGAACAGCATCAGGAAGGGCTACACAGCATCACACCCCTGCCAAGGTCCCCACAGGCACAGAGGGACTTGGAGGAGGATCCTCCTGAGCCCACTCCTGTAGGCAGATGGAGGCATGCCCAATATGCCCTGGCCTTGCCAAAGAGGCAATGCATAGCATGCACACACACACTGACACTGTAGGGACCCAGGGACTGACACCTCTCTCTGACTCACACACTCAGTAAAATGGATGACATACACATCACACTACCTGCAACTTACCATGTACAGGCAGTGTACTGTGTGCATCTGACATAGGCAGCCCTCAAGCACCATCCTCGCAACTGTTGCTGGCACAAGGTAATAAAGTTTTCTTAACAATAAATGGATTAGTATGTTCTGGTAGCATATCTATGGTATTACTGCATGCATGCAAGGGAATGGGGTGGCCTACTGGTATAGCAGCTGACAAATGACAGCTATGTGGGACACCAGGGAATGTCTGCCAAATACTGGCTTCCCCAGAGAATGCAGTAGCCCCCTAGGTGATATTTCTCATTGCAGTATATGTGGAGGGCAAACAAACCAGGGGGGTCATAAGTCACATGCATGGATGTCAATGTGTGGGTACCATACTCATCTCCCAGCCTCACCCAGCAAGTCAGCCATAGAAAAACATAAAAAAAGTCTAGGAAAGGCCCACAAACTGAGACAATGATGGAATACCCCCTACAGACTTACACAGTGATAGCATTGCAGGTCTTGCAGTTGCAGTAAGGCTCTGAAGGGTAAGAAGTCTGAAACTCAAATGTATGCCATTACAAACTGACCTGTGGACTGTAGTGATATGCCTCAAGTCTCCAAGACAGGCACAATACTATGCTAAATGGAAGCAAAATGTAAAGCAAATATCAGCACAGTCTTGTGCAAATGTGTACAGTTGACAGGTGTGACCCCCACGTATTCCTACCAAAATACAGTAACGTATATTTGCAGGGAAATAGCAGCAGAGCACACGTTGGCAGGCCTGTCCCAATACACATGAAAACATGTTGCATATCCGCAATATGCAGGGGTCAATGTGCTATGTGTATTTGTGGTTAATACCGTCAGGATCTGGCCAGCACTTACTCCCAACTGTTGTGTTGTAGTGACCTAGGTACAGTGCTGTCTATGACAGGGCCATGTGAAGATAACTACAGTGCCAACTATTATGCATGTCAGCTACACCTGCTGCTCTGCCACTGACATACCTGGAAGTCACAGTCCTATGTGGAATATGCTACACATATAATGGACATGTCTGTACAGAAGAATGCACGCTGTACCCAAACCCATACCTCCCAACCTCTGACAGCAAGACATCTGGACAAGGTCAGAAATAAAACTGGGACAAAGGCAAAATGATAGGCATGTGTTGTAAATATTGCCCTTACATACTGAGAAAGTTGGCAAGATGAGGGGTTTGCATTAGTGGGAATTGTCTAAAGGTTATGTAGTCTGAAACAGTAATGTCTGCCATGATTTTGTAACATCAGTCATCAATTATATACAACTAACTTGCCATAGAAACACAAGTATATGTAGACTGGATGAAACCTCTAGGCAAACCCCTGGAAGATCTGCCAAAAATGTACAGTTAAGAGGTATGGCTGCACCAGGATATGACATCTCAGGTAATAAAGATACCACACAAGTAGGAGATCCCCAGCCAGTATATCACCAAGTTGTTGGACTGTTTACTCAACATCATCAGTCAACTGGCTGTAGCCACACCTCCAAACTGGCCTTATTGGGCAAGAATGTACCTAGCAGGGCTCATAATATTGGTCTGTGCATGATACTTCTTGTATTCCTCTAGTAAAGCACTGTGATGATCTGAAGATGTCTGTCACTAGGTAATGACACAATACATTGCAGTGTCAGACTACAGATATGTCAGAAAATGTCTGCTAAACAAACCCAAAACCCCTAGGAAATTTCTGCTTACTCCTGAGAGGTATGGCTGTTTGCACAGAAAATCCCAGGCTGGAGTACACCTATCTATGGAATGGAGTCCTACTCTCACTATAGCAGGTCACACTGGGCATGCTCCTACACTTAGAGAATAACAGGCCATGTTGGAACCCACATTGGACTATATGACTGTATTGTGTATATATGTCTGTGCATACAGACAGCTATGTACACCTTAACTGTCCCTACATACACCAATCAGAAAGGTTTACTCTCAGCTAGCTGTAGGTGGCCCAGATGTGATATATCTGCATATGTTGTGTGCGATATACAGACATATATATGGGCAACAGGTAACAATATGTCAAGTTTACACACGCATAGATGTGGGGAAGTGAGAGACAGACAGTGATAGACAGAGAGAGAGAGAGAGAGAGACACACACAGGGGGGGACACACAGAGTGAGTCACACACACAGATACCCTGAATGGCATAGAGTGATGTCCTGCTGTGGACAGTGGCATACTGGTTGTAACCAGTCGCACTTGCCAGCATAAAAGGTGAGCCCCATTGTGTAATGGGATTGAGGTGGTGGTTAATATCACATCACCTGCCTGTGTGTGTGTGTCTCTGTAGGTCTAAATATTAGGAGACTGTTCCCACTTAGTACACCTCCCACTGTTCTACTTCATAAGATCTGCTACTGTCATTCACCTTAGAAGTACCATTGGATACCTATCAGCCCTATAAGTTCTGTAGCATGTGCGATAACTGTAACATTGTAATACAAATAACTAGATAGGTATGGGTTATAATTTCAATCCTGTCAAATGAGAGAGAGAGAGTGTGTGTGTGTGTGTGTGTGTGTGTGTGTGTGTGTGTGTGTGTGTGTGTGTGTGTGTGAGAGAGAGAGAGAGTGAAGGAGTGTGTGTTTGTTTGTAGGTGAAACAGTTTTAGGCCTAGTGCCCTACTTTAGCAGTCCCGCTGATGTTATTCCCCTTAGAAACACCTTTGGACAGTTGTTGGCCCTGTAAGCTCTGTAGCTCGTGCGATAACTGCGTAACACTATAGTACAAATAACTAGATAGGCAGGGGTTCTACTCTCAGGTCTGGTAAATGTATGCATGTGTGTGTGTGTGTGTGTGTGTGTGTGTGTGTGTGTGTGTGTGTGTGTGTGTGTGTGTGTGTGTGTGTGTGTGTGTGTGTGTGTGTGTGTGTGTGTGTGATATGGTAATGTATTTTGATGCCCTTCTGACCCAGTACATTTCCCATTGCCATACTTTACAAGGGCTCTTGATGTAATCACCTTAGACATACCTTGTGACACTGTTAATGCTATAAGCTCTGTAGACAGGGGTTCTGCTCTCAGGTCTGGCAAATGTGTGTGTATGAATATATGTGCAAATAACTAGATAGGCAGGGGTTCTACTCTCAGGTCTGGTAAATATGCGTGTGTATAAGTGTATGTGCAAGTGTTTGTAGGATGATGTATTTTGAGGACTTAACCACCCTATGCCCTACTTTGGCAGTCCTGCCAATGTCATACCACTTAGAAGCACCTTTGGGCAGTTGTCAGCTCTGTAATCTCTGTAGCGCATCTGAAAACTGTGTAACACTTTTGTACAAATAACTAGATAGGCAGGGCTTCTACTCTCAGGTCCAGCAAACATACGTGTGTGTGTATAAGTGTATGTGCAAGTGTTTGTAAGTGTCTATGTTTGTAAGATGAAGTATTTTGAAGACTTTCCCACCCACAACACTTCCCAGTGCCCTACTTTAGCAGCCCTGCTAATGTCATTGCCCTTAGAAGTACCTGTGGCCAGCACTCAGCTATCTAAGCTCTGTGGCATGTGTAATAACTACACAACAGTATAGTACCAATAGCCAGATAGGCTGGGGATCTACACTCAGTTGTGGCAAATGTGTGTGTTTGTGTGTGTGTGTTTGTGTGTGTGTGTGTGTGTGTGTGTGTGTGTGTGTGTGTGTGTGTGTGTGTGTGTGTGCATGTATGTGTGTGTGTGTGTGTGTGTGTGTGTGTGTGTGTGTGTGTGTGTGTGTGTGTGTGTGATATGGTAATGTATTTTGATGCCCTTCTGACCCAGTACATTTCCCATTGCCATACTTTACAAGGGCTCTTGATGTAATCACCTTAGACATACCTTGTGACACTGTTAATGCTATAAGCTCTGTGGCTTGTGTAATAACTGAGTATCACTGTAATATATATATATATATATATATATATATATATATATATATATATATATATATATATATATATATAAAACTAGATAAGTAGAGGTTCTAATCTCAATACTGGGAACTGTGTGTGTCTGTTTGGGTAGGAATCATACCCTCTGGGGGTGTGGGTTATATCATTTTGAGGCATGTACCACCCAGTACACATCACATTTCCCTACTTTACAAGGTCTGCTGATGTCAGTCATCCTAGAGGAAACTCCCAGATATGCTCAGAACTAGTTCAAAATGATGTGAAGATTACTGATCCTACAGACATTGCCAACATACTGGCTGACAGGTTCAGTGCAAACTTCTCCCCCCCTCCCCCCCAGAGATATCTATACCAAGCGATTGCAGCCCCCCAAACATCTCCAACGCCCAAGTGAGAACTGCTCTCTCCAAAGCAAAAAACACAGCATCCATGGGACCTGATGGTGTCCCCGGCTGTGTGCTCCACGAACTCAACAAGGAACTAAACCCACAGCTAGGACAGCTGTTTAATCATAGTCTTACCTCTGGATACGCACCCAGGAGTGGCGCACAGCAACTGTGGTCCCACTTCACAAAGGCGGTGCCTCCACCGACCCTGGAAATTACCGGCCCATTAGCTTGACAAGCCTTATCTGCAAAGCCATGGAGAGGATCATAATGGACCTCATAAATAAAGACATAGGAATTTGCAGACTTTGGATCCATCCCAGTTTGGCTTTGTCAAAGGCAGATCATGCCTTCTAAACTTGGTTGACTTTTTCAAAACAGTCACCAAAGCCATTGATGAGGAAAGGCAGTCCATACAGCCTACCTCGATCTGGCGAAGGCCTTGATACAATACCCCACTCGGGTATCATTGAAAAACTCATCAGCTTAAATGTTAACCCATACATCACAAGGTGGGTTGCAAACTGGCTGAGTGACAGAACCCACAGGGTCAGAGTTGCTGGCGCCATGTCAGACTCAAAGCCTGTCACAAGTGGTGTACCACAGGGCTCAGTCCTGGGCCCACTCTTGTTTAGCATCTACTTTTCAGTACAAGCAAACACAGGAGGGTTATGGCTGACAAAGTTTGCAGATGACTGCAAACTGCCATAGTAGAAAACACATCTGACACAGATATCCTTCAGAAGGGTCTCACAGAAACGGATAACTGGTGCCAGAGCCATGGCCTAAAGTTAAATGCCAAAAATGCATAGTCATACCCTTCGAAAAACAAGGTTACCCCTAGCTACCAAATAGGTGGCAATCCACTGAGCACAGAAGAAGTTATCAGGGACCTGGGGACCCAGGTTGATAGTAGTCTGTCATTCGACACCCATGTAGCTAAAGTAGTTAGGAAGACCTTCTACATTGCCCACCTTATCATGAAGGGATTCTCATCAAGATCAAGGGAGGTCATAGTCTCCCTATACTCATCACTCATCAGACCAATGATTGAGTACAATGCCCCATTCGAATGTATCTGACCCGACACTTGCAGCAGCTGGAGAGGCCACAAAGTTCCTCACCAAAAGGATAAAGGGTCTCAAACATCTGTCCTATGCTGCCCGACTGAAAGAACTCCAGCTCTATTCAGTCGCACTTGCTCAGAGGTGACCTTTGCCTAACATACAAGGCCATGTCAAACCCAGATTTGATGAATATGCTTCACCTCAAAAATCTAGATCCGTCAGAGCCACAAGGGCGGAGACTTAAACCTCAACACGGCTATTAATAGGACATGCTGGAGGGATAGATTCATCACCCAAAGACTCCCTATGCTGTGGAATAAAATCCCGGTATATGTGAGGCAGAGCACCTCGCTGGCCTTGTTCAAGAGAAATCTTGACCAATGGATGGGAGATCGCAGATATACCCCAGGGATTACCTCAGTGTCACTGCTCAACAGAGGCACAGCAAAATAATGGGTATGGTTCCCCATACTAAAGGGGTGGCGTAAGCCACAAAACTATGGGCTAGGCTTGTAAATGCCCTCGGGCAGATAGCCTAGTATGAACCTATGAACCTATGAACCTATAAGATGTACCTGCATACACTTGTCAGCCCTGTAAGCTCTGTGGCATGTGTAATAACTGTGTAATACTATAGTATAAATAATTAGATAGGTAGGAGTTCTAATCTCAATACCAACAACTATAGTAGCATGTGAAGCTTATCTCCTGTGGTTGTTGTGTGTGCAGGTTATACCATCATAAGGCCTGTGGACTCCCTACCCATGACATTACTTTAAAGACCCTCTTAATGGCATCTGCCTCACATGCACCATGTAACACTATACAGACCATACCAGTCATCTGTACAGATGTATATGGGATATAAACATGTTTGCAACCTTTATGCTCTCTGTATCTCCTGACAATGAGCATTCCTGTGATATCATTGCCAAACATGTCACAGTTACCATACTGACACACATGCCAGCATCAGTCATTGTACCTGACTGACACATCATGCTGATACAAAGTCTGTCACACTAACACATGTGCATGTATGTAGGAGCAATAGAAGAGACCAGTTTCTATGTCTGGTGGGTAATCCCACCATCCATGAAGGCATTTGCAAGATTTCCTGTTGTAAGAGGATACATGTTATGTCCCCGATATATAATGTATGTGGAGCATGGCATGTGTACGCAGCACTATAGTACATTTAAGTTGATAAGTAGGGTTACTAATATGTCTATTGTCAATTGTGTATGTGTTTCCATATGCACAGCCCTTGTGGCTGTAATCAGTGTGTGCATGTGATGGCTATACCATGTTGTGTGCCTCTGACCACACTGTGAACTCCACCACTGGCAAACTGGTGTTGACCCATACAGATGTCATCCCCATATAAGCACAGTGACACAGTTTCTAACACCAAGCCACTGTGGTACAATGGTCATATCATTGTGTATTGTACACTAATAGATGGGAAAATCATCCACTCTGATAAGTGTCATCTCCATGTGCATGTGTGTTGCAATGCCTGTCCCCATGCAGTGGTGTGTGTGTGTGTGTGTGTGTGTGTGTGTGTGTGTGTGTGTGTGTGGTTTTGTGTGTGTGTGTGTGTGTGTGTGTGTGTGTGTGTGTGTGTGTGTGTGTGTGTGTGTGTGTGTGTGTGTGTGTGTGTGTGTGTGCGTGTGTGTGTGATGGCTCTAACATGTTAAGGGCCTCTGAACCCACCATTGCCAATCCTAACAGTCCCTGCAATTGTCATTTACTTCAATAGTAGTAGCAGACATTGCCACACTACAGTACTGCTGTGTTGTGTTATGTATCTAGCATTATTGTTTGTAAGACTCTGCAGGTAGGGGCTGCACCCAGCCCTTTGTCAGTGGCCCCATGTACAGGACTATGACTATGTGTGCACTACCAGCATGAGAAGCCAGACATGTATATGAGATAACAGACACACATGCTGGTGATTGTCAGGTTAGACAAACACAGGCTGACCTGTGCCAGGCATATATACCCCAAACCTGTCATACACAGTATCAGGCAAACCCTCATCAATTGCATGATGGTTGAGTGGATGTGAGAGAAATGGGAGGTGCAACAGGTGCTTATAGTTTAATCTGCTGCAGTAAATGTAATGGCTAAGCTGGTGAAGGGAGCTAGTGCCAGTACTCAGGTAACCTCCTCTGTATGTGTGGGCCTGTGGGCCTATGGAACACCCAGGTGACATACATGCGGGCTAGGTGGCTGTGTCAAGGGTATGTATGCAAGGTCACACTGTCTGCCACAATTGCCCCTCACACACTGTTGCATGTAAACACACCTGGTAAACATGTACAAGTACAGCTGTACCTTGGCTATGATAAGGTGACTGTGTTACCACTCCACCTTACACAACATTGCTACTGCCAGCAGCCTGCTGACACACAAACACCTGGAACACAACCAGAATACAATACATGACACTACAGTCAGTCAGCAGTACTAACAGCAATAGTGCATCATGGCTAACAAGGTACATACACCTCAATGTGTAACCATAACTACTGACAGCAGACAGCACCTTACACAGCATGACATTGCTACACTGTATCATAGTTACCCTGTGCATCAGACCCATATGAGCATGTCTCTGCATCGATGGTATGGATAACAGGGTTGTGGCACATGTATCATCACATGCATAGGGTGTGGTGTTGGATTGCCAGAGGCCTATGCTGGGCCATATGGCTGACATCATGTGTGTGTGTGTGTGTGTGTGTGTGTGTGTGTGTGTGTGTTTGCGTGTGTCTGGAGGGGTGATGTTCCCCTGGGCTATGCAGAGGAGCTGTGTGTGTCTGGTGGTGATTGGCCTGGGATAGGAATGTGTGAGTGTTTGTCTGCACACCTGCAAGCAATGTGGATGCCCAACACACAGGTCTATGTTGGACAGCTGTGGGTGGTACATAGCAGGATGTATGGTTCACCATCTCCTGGCAGGGATGCAGTAACTGCTTCTGCCAGGAGTATCACTGGCATTGCCAGGCCCAAGGACTGATGCAGTACTACTCCCTGATAGTGACTTGTGTCTGCTGGACCTGCGTCCCTGATGGGACTGGCCAGGTCACATAGCTCTCAACCAATCAGGGATACATTTAAACAGGATCAGGGACAATGCCAGAAAAAAATCAGGGACAATCAGGGACATTTTCAAAATAGTAGTGCTATTAACATTCACAGAATCAGAGCATATGAATTAATGTACATTTTGTGAAGTAAAAGAAGTCTACAACTCTTAATTATTGTTATTATTCATTAAGTGTAAGCAACCAACTTTCCTCCAAATGTTACCAGTTTTAGGAGGGATTAAGAGGGACAGAGCTAAAATCTGGGTCAAAATCAGGGACAGTTGAGAGGCATGGGCCAGGACAATGTGCGTATGGCCTGCACCCTCCCTTCAATAGTGCAGTTGGTACTGCCACTATGGGACTGTGAATGTGCATGGCCATGTGGGCTCACAGCTGATCATGTTGCTGACCTACGTCCACCTGGCAAATACCCTACTCCCACCACATACTCGAGCACAGACAGTGCATGGTAGAGAAGTAACAATGTCTCACCCCACTGTCTATCCACAACATTAGCAGGATGAGGTATGGCATCACCACTGTCGTGAAGGTCACCATACATGGCAGGGAATGCTGCACGCGTGACCCTGAGCATCTGTCTGGTGTTGCAGTCATTACGCTCCTGTGCCTCCATGATGGACCATAACATGCATCTGATGACACCTGCCGTGGCAGTTGTGACAGTGTTTTGATGGGCAGCAGTCTTCTTTTTGAGCACTCTTGCCCATCTGCCTGTGTGTGACCTCACCTGTCCTATGCCCATGGCTGGTGTCTACACTCACACTCGCCATACTCAACACACTAGCTTTTCCATGCCACCTCCCTTACCCTGTCCACTATCGACTGCTGCTGGAGACTGAGCATGTGTGGGCAAACTGACTGTGTGCTGGGACATGGTGGGTGAGAGTGGGATGCAAAACAATTGCAAGGGTCCAGGCACTGATGACCCTACCTGCGCCTCACTATGACTGCCATGAGTCCACTAAGACACTGACATCAGGTTGTGAGGGAGAGGGACACCAGCCCCTGTGTTCACCTGTGAGGGGAACACAACATATGTAAAGTAATAACCTTTAGTATTATGTTTGCTGAGATATATATACAACACACACCCGCACACACACACACACACACACACACACACACACACACACACACACACACACACACACACACACACACACACACACACTCACTCCTGGTACAGTCTGGCACAGCTGTGACAACTATGGGCCCTTCAGGGCAGACCTTAAGGTAGTTCTGCCTGCTGCAATCCATCTCTATAACTGCTACTGTCCAGCCCACAACAAAGGGTGACAAATCCTGCTTTGTGATGGGCCTAGTAGCAGAATGGTAATTGTGGCCAAGATCAAGGCTATTGGAGTGAGTTATACAGTGTCAGCAAGTGCATATGCATGTACTGTAAGAGCTGACTTACTGCTATGCAGACCACACACACTGGCAATGTGTAATGATATGTAATGATAATTAATGTGGGGACAGGACTACACACTATCACTAGAGTATATACACAGTTCAGACTCACAGGGATTCTTTTCACACAACATTGCAGGATAGTCTGGAATACATACAGGACATATGTAAAGCACTAGGTGCATAGCCTCATAAGATGATACCAGGCTATTGGCCCTGATGCTCAGAAAAGCCTGACCCAGACTTTTTCCCATGACCCTTCCAAGCCAGCATTTGTTTCCCCTGTCCATCTGGGACACACACAAGATCACAGTAGTATCTATCCAGCTTCCTCTTCCAGAGGGCTATATATGTAATCTGCTAGACATAGGGAGGGAGTGCATTTTACAGACAATGTATTGTGTGGGGCACCACGCTATCCTGCCAACAAGTACTATGCATGTCACAGACCAGGTGAGGGCTTGCGTGCATGATGTCTGAGTGCAATTTGTGTTACAGATATGAAGAAATGCCATCAAGGCTGGTTTGGACATGGCCTTGTATACGAGACACAGGTCACTTATGATCAGTCTGTATGACACTGAGTACAGGGACAGGGCTTTCAGCCTACCTCCATAGGGTAGCTGTTGCAGACCCTGGAATTGCCTGGTCATGGACCTCTGTGGTCTCTGCAACTGCTGCATTTACTTGGCAAGGTACATGTTAAAGAGTCATTGTACTTGGTAATGCGTCTGATAAGGGTGGAGTACAGGGATGTTGTGGCCACCCACTTCCTAGAGGACATGCCCATATTTATGAGGTGAGCCATGTAGGCATCCTTCTGTACAATGGTGCCCACATGGTGGGAAACTGTCAGGTTGCTACCAACCATGGTGCACAAGTTGCCTCACACCTGATTGCATGCTCAGTGCATTATTACTGTCATACTTAGTGCGGATGACATCTGCCAGAGCAGGGGGGGGGGATGATGCCTCTCCTGGCATTCAGTTTGCGGTAATGCTTCTTGCACCAGTCATTAACTGGGTGAGTGCTTCTTGGGGGATGCTCAGATCAGCTGGGGAATATAACAGAGTGGCCAGCTTGCAAGCATCAGTACACCTGGTCAGCCACAGACCATTGTGTTTGCCCTGTACCGCAGACACATATATCATAAACAGTAGAGGGCCACAGACTGATCCTTGGGGTACACCGCTTTGGAAGAATCTACTACTTAAGGTGGGTTCCACTACCTTGACCAAGTGGGTACTATCATTGGGTCAGTTAGCTACCCATCTGGTAACCCACAGGTTGGTGGCCAGCTGTGTAGGCATATGTATCCTGGCCACATGGAGATTATTGTGAGAGAATTGGGCTAGTTTAAGGTAGGCATTGTTCCACCATCTTCCCCTCATCCTTGTGTTTGTTGACTACTTCAGAGAGGTTTACCATGTTTAACAGGCCTGATCTCCCTTTGAGAATACTATGGTGTGGGCTCAGGAATTTCAATGTTGCTGATGTCCCTGTTCATAATGTCCTTGATATTGCCTTCCATGACCTTGCAGAGCAGGCTAGTTAGGCTGATGTGCATATGATTGGCTGGTTCGGTGGATTGCTCCGCCTTTGTGTACAGGAATGACAGTGGCTGCCCTCAGAGAAGATGGGATGACACCACTGTTCAGGCTGTGGTTGACTACAGTGTGGAATGGATCTGAGAGCCCATGCCTGTGTTCATATAGGATGCAGCCAGGGATGGTATCAGGCCTATGGAGACCTCTGGATGTTGCCTTTGAGAGGCATTATGGACCTGCTTCCTGATGATGAGGGGAAGTGGGCCATTGCAGCACATGCATATGTGTACCACTAGGGAGACGGGGGGGGGTGATGTTTACACTTCACCTGTCTGCAGCCGGTTGCCTATATCTATGCCATATGTATATGTGGTGTTACTGACCACAACTACAGAGTAGATTTGTGTGTTGCCTCTGTAATGGCAGACACATGTGTGGAAGGCCTAGTGATTGGCCTTGGTGGATATGTCCAATTTGCACTCAAAGACAACATTAAGGTAAATCACCTGTGACCTTATTTGCTTGTGCAGACTAAGGTGACATTGCTTCCAATGAGGCACCTCTTCCTCCTTGTCCCATTCAGCAATTATTTCCACCTATTATGGTGTTTGTGTATTGCTGCTTTCCACCATGGATGTTTACCCTACCTTGAGGGAGATGATGTTGTCTTGTCAGGTATTGGTGATTCCATACAGCTGTGTAGGTGCCCACATAGTATTGTGGTGTGGGCCTGGACACTGCCACTAGTTCTAACAAATGGGACATTGGCTATACAGCTACTTAGACCTGCTCTGAGAGGATTTATAGTCATTTGTGTACAGTTGATTCTGTTTGATATTGTAAAGTGGGGGGTGGGCAGGGGAGATGGTGACCTGAATAGTGATAGCTATGTGGTCAGATATTACCAAGGAGGATGGCACTGTAGGAGTGATACAGTGGCTACTCATGCTGGTTAGGACCAGGTACAGGATATTTCCACCTGTCATAGGAGTGTTAACCGGCTGATTCACTGTATTGCCAATGACAAAGCTGAGGAATCTATGTGCATTCATGTTCAGGTGGCATAGGTCATGCACACTATGGTTGAGTATTTGAAGTCACCCAGGATCAGGGTAGATGATTGAATCCTGACTGATTCCAGCAGGTCCCAACAGGTGTGATGGGTGTCCATAATCATGTTTGGAGACCTGTACCGGCTATGATGTGAGTAGGTGTTTTGTCAACTGTTAACTGCACACGGGATGTCTCCCATGTGTCATACTGTTTGGCCAGCCTGCAGGTGTGTATGTATATGCTAAGGTTCTTCACTCCACCTCCTGTGGCTTTGCAGGGCTCCATTTGGTGTCTAAAAGTATGATGGGATGAGTGACCTGGCAAGGTTGGTGTGCTCTCCCCAGCTACAAAGCAGGTGTCAGTGAATGCACAAATGTCGGCATCCTACAAGACAAGGTACACTTGCATTGACATGGCTTTTGGGGTAAGACACCAAGCTCCTGTTAGAGCAAGACATCTGCACAAAGGCACACATCAGTGTTGGGCAAAGGCCAGTAAATAGTGTCACTTTATGAATCTAGCTGAAACACAGTTGCCAGCAAAGATGGTATCACATTCATAGGTCTACTCTGACAATCAAATATATGCTAATATGTTATGACTTCAGTCTTTAATGGGTTGTCATTGATGTGCCAGACAATGCACAACTACAAATATGAGCCAGACATGTGATCAGTCTGCAAAACTCTGTACAGTTCTCAGGTATGGGCAAAGTATATCACATACAGTTCAACACACACATCTCCACCTGTTGTTTACTATGCACATAACCTATATAAGTATCTTACATTTGTAAGACAAGCATATGTATCAGAGTAGCATTCACAGGTGACATATGAATAATTACAACATCCCAGGTAGCTGGCCTAGCAGTGACACACTCACTATTGGACAACAGACACACCAGTAGTAGTCATACATCCAGGGGCCACAGATGTGCTCCATGTGTGTCGGACAGCAGCATGTGGGTCCAGCAGGTCTTGTTGCAGCTTAATGATTAATGTCCCATTTAACATCATTGCATCCCCCCTTCTGCATTCCGTTACAAGCTTACATGATAGACAAACCTGTTACAGTGCTGAAGAGATTCCTCACAACAATGCAAATGGTTAGGTTTGTGTAGTCGCAATCTGTCTTTGTTTAGATGGGTTGAGAGCTGTGTTGCATAGGCAGCAACTTGTTTTTTGTGGGCACTGCTCATAAGCAGGTGATGGCATGTGCAACAATCGGTGTCTCCCACTTCCTACTTGCATCCAGAGCAGCTGCGTTGTCTTTCCATTAGCCAATGCCATAGCAATACAGTGCTATAATTACATCCTTCATGTGGGCCTTGTCCCCTTCTTTGCCTGTGTGGAGGACATTATGGAGGTGTGGGGGCTACAACGTCACAGACTGTAGGTAGGAATACCTTTCAGGACAAGACATGTGGAGACAGCCCATCAACGTGGTGGACAAAGCTCCACAATTGGGTACAGATTGTAAGTAAGTAGTGCTGTTATAGACATAGAGGGTTGCTAGATTAACAGGGTTTGTCTGTACATGCATTTTCTGCATGACTTGACATTTGACAGTGATTTGTCTCTGATATACCTCTTGACTGTCCTGATGTCCACAGGCTGCCCAGATGTTTGCCTGTAATGTTTGGTTTGTTCCTCAGACAATGTCTGTTTTTGTTGAATCAGTACAATAATGTGAGAATTATAGTCAGTAACTGTTGATATCCATTGATGTTTCAGACATCATATCCTTCAGGGATGTTATGTTACAATGAAGCCTGTAACACCAGCAACTGTTTCAGTTTGTAACACCATTATGTGAGATATGTCCCTCTTTCTGGCCCCCGGCCCCCGAGTATGTCATGTTTTGTCCAGATGTCTTGCAGTAAGAGGTTCAAAGGTATGGTATTATCATTATTTAGTGACTACACTCCAGGTATCATCCTAGTGACTTAACAGACTCCTGGAAGTGGTATGCAGCAGTGGCCATGAACTGGTCCCACACCCTGGACATTCTGTGGAAATCTGTACATATGAGAATTATGTATGTTTGGCCATTGTTAACAGACTGCCAGGACTGTGTAGCAGTGTTGTGTGTACATTTGTTGGGCTAAGTAGGGAGAGTAGCAGATCTGAGTGTCATAGATGCTTTTTCGATCTGACTGCGCATGCTGCCATTGTTGCTGGTGGTTGATCAGGTGTATATGTTTGTAGGGGCAGACTGAGAAGTGTCCCATAACACCTCAGGATTCCTAGTAGACTGTGAGTTGGGCCAGTATATGTCGGTGTAATGTGTGACTGGCAATCAGGGTATGTCTGTTCAAACAGTCATTCTACTCTAAAGTTCATTTAGGGTACTGGTATGTTGCTGTGACTGTGATGCAAATCGTTGTGGTGGATATTTTTGCACCAATATCTGCTTTCCCCTACAGTTCCATCCCTGTAGTGCATGATATATTTGGATATACATGGGTAATTCCCCAGAACAGATTTGGGGTAGTGTCGTGTTGGTCTTACTGTGGTTCAGAATGTCCTGGGTGACATGGTTGGCAGCTGTCATGGGTGTTTCTATTCTGTTACATGGCTGCGGTCATACCTATCCACTGTCCAGATGTCTAGACACTGTCTAGATGCATGGCTCATATATTTGGTCTGTTGCCCATAACAGTTGTGGGTTTCTGACAAATCACTGGGTTGATGTGAGCATTGACATTGGTAAGTAATGACATCCATTTGTATTTCACACCTGAAATCTGTCTGTAATTATATGTTAAAGCAAACCATGCCCCCCTAGCAGACTTCTATGTGTATGACATCCATATTTCAAAGATGTCACTATTGTTTGCCACCTGCCACCACTGCACCTTCACAGCCCCGAAGGTAGCTTTGCTGTGGGCTGGACAAGAGGGGCAGCCTGCCCCACGAGGTACGCCAGGCAGCCCTCCATCTGGTGCAGCTAGTCATCTAACTCTGTTCAGATGATTATGCACACCGTACCCTGGATCTGACTACAGATGACAGACTCCTGTCCATGCCCATTCTCAGGGGGGATGGGCCCCATCCCCTGAGGTGGTTACACCCGAAGGTGGTGCAGGACCAATGGATGGGGAAGTTCCAGGTGTGGTCCCAGACATGCTGGGGACTGGTGCCACAGCCAGATGAAGTGGGACAGGCGGATCCGCCGGGATCTGCCTTCCCAAATCTGCTATGGTGTTGAGGTTTTACAAAATATGTTGGTTAGTCATGAACAACACATTTCAAGATTAGTTATAACAGCATACATGGGTATTCCAATTAACCCTATAAAACAGATTTGAAACACTTTTATAGCAAACAGAACACATGCATAAATTGAACAACAGTATGCATTGTAACAGCATGCCAGTAACATTGATGGCAACAGGCCACCAACAATGGTATTTGAACAAGGTATGTTAGCATGAAACCAGTCAAATATATGAACAATAATAGAACACAAGTCTCACATTAGGTTTGGAGAACAACATACTCGTAGTATATGAATTATAGTATTGTGCCAGATAAGGTGGGGGGAGAGACAAAAAGTCCATTAACAACTGCTTATGCTTCTATTTTCCACAACAGTACTGCTCGATACTCTATTGGTCTACCCTCACTTTACATCTACCTATGGGCCATAGCTTCTGTAGCACAAACATACCTATTAAACTGTCAGCCTGGAATGGTATGGGGCAAACTATGACAACTCTGGGTGCATGACTAGAGGGGACTCATACATGTCAGGGTTACATATCTGGTACAGAAGGGTTATCCTGAACGGCTGTTATGTGAGTGTGCTACTGCCATACTTCAATTGGTTTCCTCTCTGTGTCCAAGGTTATTGGCAGCAGTGACCACTAACTGAGACAGCGTGACACTTGACAGACATGTATCGGGAAGAGTGCATGTTGTCTGTACCTATCCTGCTGTCATTTGCAGGCATGTGGTTGGACAGCTGAACAGTTGTACACAGTTTATTAGTATACCCTTCATACAGCTACTACCAACATTTCCTTACCTGTAAAACCTGAGGAGAAAATATCTGTTAGCAGTACCAGACTGTTTTTACATTTATTCCTGATTTCTTGTGTGTAGATATGCACACATCTTAGTACCACTCCTTGGATTCGAACCATGCCTGGGTGTGCAAAATAACAACTAAGCTATTTATCATCACACTGAGCTACTGGGGAACCGCTGTTTCATGTTTCACTGGTTTCTGCCTAATAGACTCTTGGTTAGACAGTCTGAACTTGTAACTACGTGATGCATACATGACAGATAGTGTACTGTGTATTAATCCTTTGAATTACTACAATCTGGAAAGCAAAGGTTAACACAAGGCAATGCTGCATGGAACATACTTTGATAAATTACACATTACTATTCAGGGTTCAGAGCTTAGTGCAGTATATATTTCACATTTCATTGATATCTTGTTTAACAGCTTCATTCTAAGTCTACAACAACATACCAGAGTAAACACAACAGTTTGTGTTATAGATGTTTATTACAGATCAATATTAATCAGACAAACCTTATTTATTCAGTTAACATGGGCTTCAATTTTGCTAGCTCTCTCTGCTGCAGCTATAGGGGAGAAAAACAATCATTATGCATACCTGTCTATCACATCCTCAGGCTAGGATTTGGTACAACTATATCTGTTATACTTACAAACTACTGGAGCATGGTTGTCCCTGGCATCTTGGATCCAATGGCTCAAGAGCGCCCCCCCCCCTTCCTCCACTCTAGGTCAACATAGTGGTGCTAGACCTGCTCACCAGTTCAGGGGATGCCAGTAGCACTGGTGAGATCATGGGCAAGATGGTCCCAGGCCTCCGCTTTATACTGTGAGCCCTCGTACTGGCCCTGCAGCAGTCTCTCATCATGGTTACTTATGAGAAGTCCAGCCATGACCCTGAACTCCAAGATGTCCCAGTGCTGCTCCCTAAAGCGCGAACCCTCACTTACGCCAGCCATAGTTGCTGCACAGGTTGAACTATAACAGGTACTGGCTGTGTTCCCACCTGTGTGGTTTATATAAGGCCATATTCCCACCCTTTGCCATCATTGATCAATTTTAAAAATGTTGAGTACAGCTTAGTGGTGTGGAAACCTGGTAAGCCAATTTTAGCACTGCTTAAAGGAGAAATTGTTGAGCACTGCTTAGCAGTGCGCAAATCCACTTAGCTGAGCTTATTGCTGATTAGCATTCACTTCTAAGCAATGCTTAAGCCAGCTTAGCATAGCTGAGCACTGCTAACCATTGCTCACTTTTAATTTTTAAAAATATCAGAATAATGACTTCATTTAGTAAGTGTATGTGATTTACTGTACATGACATGCCTCTATGTGCTTTCATTACATTATCAAGGGGTGTGACTATACTGTATGGGACACTTGTGTATACATGAGTGGTTTCACATGTTATATGCACTCACACTTCCATTTTAGACCAGATGCACTACACTGGTTGACAAATATCAATTACTACATCATTTAAAAAAGAAAAAATAATTTTAACACTGCTTTCCTATGTAAAAATAAAATGTCTGTTTTGGTATTCAAGCTGTTAATGCCTGCATACAAAGCCAGGATTCTAACCACTACGCTATTCTGGCATTAGGAATTTAGCTGTATATTTTTTTTATCTCCTCTGGGGTGTTTAAGCAATGCTGGGCAGAGGGCCATAATGCGCACACCCATTCAGCTATGCTTAAACATATCTTAGTATGGAAAAAAAATCTAATTATTTATGGCCTTATACAGCTTTGTTACTTTAGGAGGTTAACAGGTATGTGAGGCAGGCATCTGGGCATTCTGCAGACACTGTTCGGTTGAGGGCTTTGCCTGTATGGCACTTTCAGATGGCAGACATTTGTGTTTCAGTTTTCATATTCTTCAGGAGGTCCGTGTTAATGTAAATCCTTTATTCTATCAGCTTTCTGGGTTTGGCAGTGCAGTATTTCAAACACATTCCTATTTGTGTGCCTTTGTCCCCCCCCCCCATTATTTATGGCTTTTTACTCTCTCTTGCTCTAGAAGGTTGAGAAGTATGTGAGGCAGGCATCTGGGCATTCTCCTGAAACCTGTACAGTTGAGGGCTTTGGCCATATGGCACTTTCAGATGGCAGACATTTGTGTTTCAGTCTTCATACCCTTTAGGAGGTCTGTGCTAATGTATACCTTTTAATCTATCAGCTTTCTGTGTTTGTCAGTGCAATATATAGGGAATGTCCCTACTTGTGTGCCTTTGTCCCCCCATTATTTATGGCTTTGTGCAGCTTTCTTGATCTAGGAAGTTGAGACGTATGTGAGGCAGGCATCTGGGTATTCTGCAGCAACCTGTAGAGTTAACAGCTATGGCCGTACAGAACATTTACAATACAGGGGGTGTGTGACAGAACCTGTCACATACCACCTGCATTGTTTCTTGCTCCCCCTAGCTATTTCAGTGTCTGCAGACACTGAAAGGCTTATTTTATTCAATTTCAGTGTTCGCGGACACTGAAATATGTTAAAAAGTGCTGTACATACATTCTGAGTGCAGGGAGCATGTTGATGTGTGTGCACTGCTTAGACACGACCCCTGCACTCAGTAATCATCATGTCCATTTACCCTTAGCAGAAGCGCATTTTCATGAATATGCAAGGTGCGCTGCTGTTAATGCTAATGCTATACAGACGCGGTTCACTCTGTGCAGGAATAGCACTATTCCTGCACAGAGGCTATTGAATCCTGGGGAGAGTGAACTGTGCCCATATATATATAGTATAGAGTTCCTATTACCTAATCAAACTTCCAGAAGGTTGAACACCAGAAGTTCGAACCTGAAAGTTCGAAAGGAAAAATGTCAAAGCCACGGAAGTCCGAATTCTTTCCCGGGGAAATAGTTCGGTTGGATGTTTCTGTGGCTTCTACATTTTCTTAACTGTGGTGCGAAGGCTACTGAATGGGTTAAGGTAAGTGTGTAATTGTGACGGAGGGCTTTGGATGTGGGTAAGGTTAGTGTGTGATTGTGACGGACGTTGGGGTTAGGGTGCGGGTAAGCTAAGTGTGTGATAGTGACGGACTTTAGGGTTAGGGTGCGAGTAAGGTAAGTGCGATAGTGACGGACTTTAGGGTTAGGGTGTGGGTAAGGTAAGTGTGCGATAGTGACGGACTTTAAGGTTAGGGTGCGGGTAAGGTAAATGTGTGATAGTGACGGACCTTAGGGTTAGGGTTTGGGTTAAGGTTAGTGAATATGTAGTTGTGCATGTAAGGTTTAGTGTAAGTTTATAATGTTTTTGGTGTGCTTGTGTTGTGTGTGTGTTTTTCGGAACAACAAATTTTTTCCCTGGGAAAAAATTTGCTGTTCTGATGTTTTGATGCTATTACATTTTGATCTTCCAAGTTCGAACATCTATTTGTTTGACCTTTTGGAGTTTTGATAATGTAATATGAACCCTATAGTAGATACATATACAGATATTTATATTTCTGCATTTATCTATCCATTCACATACATACACTCATAGCTCACAAATGTCCAAATTTTTTGCCTCATATTTTTAGTCAGTTCCTCATAAAATTTGTGGTTTTCTGACAAATTACTGAGGATTGAAGTAACTAGATAATGACATATGTTTGAGTTTCAAACTTTATATCTTTCAGGAAATACATGCTATCACAAATCCTGTTATTTAAGTAACTTTCAAAGTTTATAAGAGCAAGATATAAAATCTGCCCATATTTTTGGGCCTTTGTCCCACCATTATTTTAGGCTTTGTGCAGATGCCTTGTCCTATGAGGTTGAGAGGTATGACATACGCACATGGGTCTACTACAAGTGCCCACATGCTACTCACAGCTAACATTTTCTTTGTCACTCGCTCTGAATGGCAAGAGCCCTACTTTGCACTATGTCAGTTTTAGTAAAAGACATAGCCATCTACAACTTGACTTTAGTAAACTGCATAGTTCTTCCAGTACCCAGGATCTAACCCTACAACTCCCACCCATCTGAAAACCTAACCTGAGTCACCCGCTGCCTAACCCTAAATCTCCCTTTTTCTCCCTAGAATTAAACTCCTTGATTGCTACCAGACCTCAAGTGCAGGCAGCTGTCCTCTCAATTTCCCTGCTGCATGACTTTAGTCTGCAAGTAGTTAGGACTCAAGCTTCTGTTATGGACCTCACAAAGCTATATATGCACATGCAAATCACAAAGCTATATATGCACATGCAAACTTTATATCTCACACACACACACACACACACACACACACACACACACACACACACACACACACACACACGCACACGTATATAAAGAGACAAATAAACAGGTTATCTGAATGATGTTGTGGATTGTGTGCAGCAGGTGGGGAGACCTGGTCTCCAGGTAGTTATCTTCCTGTGATTCTGGTATCCACAGCTAAAACAATGTTACCTCTTAGTATATTCACATTAACATACTAAACCAAATGCTGTCTTCAAAAATGATTTATTTTCAAACAGATTAGTGAACATGTCATTAAAAGATAACAGCATTGCTTTTATGGGTTTTCATTGCAGTAAGTAGCTAACTATATGGTCCACTGCAATTTAGGTTATTGATGGGAGATTGTAATGTGAATTACTCTGCTTTTATATATATATGGAACTAGATATAAAAATATAGACAGAAATGGAGATAGAGGTATAAATTGGTTCCATGCATTTCATTAATTTTTTTGTCAAAAGAAAAATCAGTTGTATGCTTGTTTCATAAAAAAAAAAAAATCATTTGTGCTAGGTAAGATTAATCAACAATGGGTTAAGGATGTTTCTCTATTTACTCGCTGTCATGTGATCTCAGTGGTAGTATATTTAGTGTTTTGCAATGGGTGCATGCAGGAGAGCTTTTGTTTTTGGTCTCATTTTAATGGATTATGTAGTGTATGCTTTCTTCATAGCTTTTGGATTTCTGGCAAAAGTATTTTTCAAGAAGCTGATAGATACATAGCTATGGTCACATTTACTTTTCAGAACAGGAATAATCTTTTTTTTATCAATTGCCATTTTATCAATGATTGCTGCATTGTCAGCGCTCTGTATTAGTGGGAGATCAGTGAACATTGGGTTGAAGGTTCTTATTTTTCCACAGTTGTTCAATAATTTGACTTATACATAGACTTAGGGGGTAATTTAATGAAGCTTACATAGAGCGAATTTCTGTATAAGAATAGTGGTAAGACTTGAACATGGAACATGGCCGCTGAGCAATCCAAGAAACAAGGCTTCGGGCATGTATGAGCATCCTGACACTGTGCGGATACGGAGGTGTATGCTGAATGTAAATCACCTCATTTGCTGGTAAAAAACATGCAAATTAGGTTATTTCATGATCCAGGAACCCTAAAGGCACCCGTGTAGGTGCTGTGTAAGGCTGAAAAATGTACGTGGTTACAAACCATATACCAGAGGATCAAAATTAAATAGGGGCTGTAACAGCCCAAATAAAAGGTTGTACAAGGTGCAGTAGGCACACACATGAACAAAACTATGGCCAACGATGTAAAAAAGCAATGTAATATATTAAAAATTAAACTTTTTTAAAGACATATGCCACATTTTAGTGGTGCACAGTGAAGCGCAAACATGCTATTTTGCAAAAAATAAATAAATAAAAACTGAAAAATATATTTAAAAATATTTAGATTTTTTTCCATTATAGTGGCCAGCATGCAGACTCATACAATGGCAGGTTATAGTGGTTGGTAAGGATATAGGCTTTGGTGTAGTGTAGTATCCAGGGTATATGCAATTAGATGTATGTAAATCATTAAAAGATAACAGCATTGATTTTATTGGTTTTCATTGCAGTAAGTAGCTAACTATATAGTCCACTGCAATTTAGGTTATTGATGGGAGATAGTAATGTGAATTACTCTGGTTTTATATATATGGAGATAGATATAAAAATATAGACAGAAATGGAGATAGAGGTATAATACATAGGTTCCATGCATTTCATCATTTTTTTTGTCAAAAGAAAAATCAGTTGTATGCTTGTTTCATAAAAAAAAAACATTTGTGCTAGGTAAGATTAATCAACAATGGGTTAAGGATGTTTCTCTATTTCCTCACTGCCATGTGATCTCAGTGGTAGTATTTTTAGTGTTTTGCAATGGGTACATGTAGGAGAGCTTTTGTTTTTGGTCTCATTTTAATGGATTATGTAGTGTATGCTTTTTTCATAGCTTTGGATTTCTGGCAAAAGTATTTTTCATGAAGCTGATAGATACATAGCTATGGTTAAATTTACTTTTCAAAACAGGTTACTCTTTTTTTATCAATTGCCATTTTGTCAATGATTGCTGCATTGTCAGTGCTCTGTATTAGTGTGAGAACAGTGAACATTCGGTTGTAGGTTCTTATTTCTCCACAGTTGTGCAATAGTTTGACTTATACATAGATTTAGGGGGTGATTCAATAAAGCTTACATGGAGTGAATTTCCGTATAAGAGTAGTGGTAAGACTTGAACACACATGGCTGCTGAGCAATCCAAGAAACAAGGCTTGGGGCATGTATGAGCATCCTGACACTGTGTGGATACGGAGGTGTATGCTGAATGCAAATCACCTCATTTGCTGGTAAAAAACATGCAAATGAGGTTATTTCACGATCCAGGAACCCTAAAGGCACCCATGTAGGTGTTGTGTAAGGCTGAAAAATGTACGTGGTTACAAACCATGTACCAGAGGATCAAAATTAAACAGGGGCTGTAACAGCCCAAATAAAAGGTTGTACAAGGTGCAGTAGGTATGCAAATGAACAAAGCTATGGCCAGTGATGTAAAAAAGCAATGCAATATATTAAAAATTAAACTTTTTTAAAGACATATGCCACATTTTAGTGGTGAACAGTGAAGCACAAACATACTATTTTGCAAAAAATAAATAAATACAAACTGAAAAATATATTTAAAGATATTTAGATTTTTTCCATTATAGTGGCCAGCATGCAGACTCATGCAATGGCAGGTTATAGTTGTTGGTAAGGACATAGGCTTTGGTGTAGTGCAGTATCCAGGGTATATGCAATGTGTATGTAAATGAGGCAAGTTTATTGAATAGCAAAATGGGCCGCCGTGTTTGCAGGTACTAACTGTATAAGGGCTAGAACAGTAGTAGTGTAGGCAGAAAAGGCAGCTAAAATGAAAAGGGGGGTGTCAGGGTTTGTGTAAGCAGAGTAGAGCTCATATACAGATGCAGCTTGTGTGATTGGCTGACTAAGATACATTCCAACTACTTGGTATATCAGTGAGGGGTTTGAATGGGCCAGTATGAGTGGAACAGAGCTTATCAGCAATCCTTTATGCTTGATTGGCTTTCCCAGGCTATCCGCCTCTTTTTTTAACATCATGTATCAGCATCTGTTGCCCCTGCCATTGCCTCTTTTTTAACATCTTCCACTCTGTATGTAAACATTGCTCAGCAGAAAGAGCCCTTCCCTTTACATGGTCATGTTTTGCTTTTTATTAACCAGCTAAGCACAGCTAAGCAAGGGAGTGTGTCTGAGACTGATAAGCTGTGCTTAGCTGATTAATGAAAAGCAAAATGTGACCATGTAAAGGAAAGGGCTCTTTCTGCTGAGCAATGTTTACACTAGCTCCATGGGTTTGCACAGAGCGCCGCAGAGCTTAGCAGTGGAAGACGTTAAAAAGTTAGGTTGGGAGGGTGGCCTAATGCTTAAGGTGTTTGCCTTACAAACACAAGGTGCAGGGTTTCAATCTCACAAAGGATAATTGGCTAGGCTTAAAATGGCTCGCAAGGGCAGTTACCTTAGTACTAACCTATGAACCTATGAAAAAAGGGGGGGATAGCCTGGGAAAGCCAATCAAGCATAAAGGATTGTTGATAAGCTCTGTTCCACTCACACTGGCCCATTCAAACCCCTCACTGATATACCTAGCAGTTGGAATGTATCATAGTCAGCCAATCACACAAGCTGCATCTGTATAAAGTATGTATACACCTTTCAATCTGATTTTTCCCACATACTCTGCACCACTGGAGTACACACTTGGAAATTTTAGCAGAAAAAATTATAGGGGCTGCTGCTGCTCTGCTACATCTCTGCCCACTTCAGGCTGAGATCAGTGATGATGATGATGATGCTGACAATAGGCCCAGACTGAGGAGAAGAAGAGTATTCAGGCCCAGGGTAACCTTTCAGAGGCTACATGAGCTACAGGGTGGACAGGGACATACTAGAGCAACTCACCAAGCTCAGCCAGCCTCACCTCAGACCCAGAGCCAACAAAGGGGAACCCATCCCAGTGGAAACAAAGGTATGTGTAACCTTAAGAATACTAACTGCAGGTACTTTCCAAAGACCTATTGGGGACATCATGGGATCTCACAGGCATCTGCATCCAAGGTACTCCACCAGTTCCTGGATGTCATGCTAACAAATGCCAGTGAACACATTTATTTCCTCAGCACCCCTGAGGAGAGAACCAGCAATATGTGCCTCTTCTACCATGTAGTACACTACCCAGAGGAACTGGGTGCCATAGACTGCACTCGTGTTTGCATCAAATCATCACCTAGTGATGAGGGTAGAGTCTATGTCAACCGCAAAGGGTATCACTCAGTCAGCTGCCAGGTCATGTGCAATTCCCATGGCGTTATCATCAATGTGTGTGCTAGCACCCTTGGCAGTTATCACGGCTCTCACATCTGGCATGCATCACAGCTGTACTAAGCATTTGCCGGGGGGGGGGCATCCCATACGGCCAGCTAATGGGGAATGCTGATTACACACTGGAACCATGGATGGTGGCACCCATCAGAAATGCGCACACACCAACTGAAGAATGCCATAATGAGGCACATGCACAAACTAGAAACATCATAGTGTGTGTGTTTGGGCTGCTCAAGTCACTGTTCCACTGTCTTGACATATCTGGTGGAGCCATGAAGTACTCTCCAACCACATGTGCACACATGTTCATAGTATTTGCCATGCTACACAATATGATCCTGCAAAAACAGCTGTGGCAGGAACTTCACAGGGAAGGGACACACAGCCCCGATCAATGACCAAGGTCTCGACAGGCACAGAGGGACTTGGAGGAGGAACCTTCTGAGCCTGTCTCTATAGACAGATGTAGGCATGCCCAGTACACCCTGGCCTTGGCAAAGAGGCAATGCATAGCACATACACTGACACCCTAGGGTCTTAGGGACTGACACCTCACTCTGACTCACATACACATAGTAAAATGGATGCCAGCCACATCACACTACCTATACCTTACCATGTATAGGCTGTGCACTATGTCCATCCAACAGAGTCAGCCCTGAAGCACTGTCCTCACAACTGCTGTTGGCACAAGGTAAGTCACTCTTCTTAACAGTAAATGAATGGAGTAGTAGACTGTGGTAGCATATGTATGATATTGCTGCATGTATGCATGGGAATGGAGTGGGTTACCGGGATAACAGCAGACAATGGACATTTATGTGGGACAACATGAACTTGGCAGTTAAAAACAGAGGGGTCATAGGACAAATGCATGGATGTCAATGCTAGAGTCTCATACATAACTCTAAACCTTTTACAGCAAGAAATCTGTATAAAGCCATAAAGAAATGTGAGACAAATGCCCCCAAACAGGGACATGTCTGAAATATTGTTCTTGCAAACATAGAAAGTTGATAAAATAACAGGTGTTGCAGTAGCATGAATTCTCTGAAGGGCAAGACGTCTGATACTCAAATGTCTTTCATTACTTTCTAACTTGAATTTTAAATGATTTCACTATTATTTGCCACACAACCACAATGTTAGGAAAAATGGACCCAAAACATGAGCCAAATATCCAGACAGTCTGTGAAGATGTGTACAGGTGAGAGGTATGCCCCTCCCCCAGCACACTTGTGTTCGCATACAACTGCCGTAACATTTATGTTTGTAAGGTAATAGCAGCAGACCACACATTGCCAGAGCTGTCACAATCAATTTGATAACTTGTTCCAATTCCACAATTATGCAAGAGTCAATGTGCTATGTATGTTTATGGTTAATAGTGTCAGGAAGTAGAAAGCATTTACTGGTGCCTGTTGTGGCTTACTGGTATAAGTACAGTACTGTGGTTGTCAGGGTCCATGGCTCGAGACTAGCTGTGGCAACTATTTTGCATGTCAGCTACACCAACAGTAGGAGTTGTACACACTGTCCAGAAGTCAATATTTTTTTACTGCAGGAAAGCCAGACAATGGGTGGACAGGAGGCCACACATATGGACAGCACACAGCCCTGAGTAACCCACACAATGCCTAGTAGAACAGAAGGTTGTGACAGTGAGTCTAGTGGCAGGATATAAAGGCTGCCATGTTACTGTGTCAGTAGTGACAACAGGTCAGTGGGCACCATCCATATCTCTGGAAGGACAGTGTGTCACAGAATATCCACACATATGCCTTATATATCTGTTCTGCTTGTAATAGCATTACATTTGTCTGGCAAACTATCTGCAAACCAATAAATGTTGATGTGAAAAACATCAATTACAGACAGCTGAGATGCAGATGTCATACCCATAAGTGAATGCAAGCTAATACAAAACCATTCTACCAACTGTCTACATTTGGGAGAGTAATATTAAGAGCCTGCCTCCATGTCTGGGCCTCTATCTAACTGTTATATATGGGCCTGTGCAGATGTCTGTCTGAAACAGTTTGAGAGCCATGGCCAACATGTAGCCTTATAATAACAGTGTAACACAAACCGTCTGAGGACCACAGCAGATATATGGGTGACAATGATGGACAACCTGCTAAACAGGTACAGTCAGAGGTGTGAAGTCTGTAATCCTGTGTGTAAAGTTACGACTTCTATGTCAGTCACACCATAACTACAGATACATAATAGTAGCAATTGTAGACAAAGGCTGTGACTCACTACAGAAGGGCAAAGAGACACATATAAGGGGAAGGGGAACCATTGGCCAGACAAATGTAGAATGTGCACACTAGAACAATTTCTGCAGTGTATGGACTCAGTAAAAAAAATCTCTTGTCAGTGCTCCATCATAATACTGTATACTGATCTGCCACTGACATACCAGGAAATCACAGTGCTATGTAGAATATACTCACATATTATGGAAAACTGCTCAGGCCAATGCATTCTGTACCCACCCCAGAATATGACTCAGTTAATAAGGATAGCACACAGCCAGGAGATCCCTCAGCCAGTATATCATTGAGGTGCTGGACTGTTTACACAGTTTCATCAGCCAATAGGCTGTAGCACAAAATATCCTGGCCTGGATACAGATAGCTCTAGACTGGTGTCCCACTGTTACTATTGTAGGTCATACTGGGCATGCTCCTGCACGTAGAGAATTATAGCCCTACAGCCTATGTCTAAACTCACATCTAACTATTGAGCTGTGTTGTCCACATATGCCTTTGTTTACACACAGCTATGTACACCTTAACTGTCTATCATGACCCCTATCAGACAGGGTACTCTAAGATATATCTGCATCTGATGAGTGTGATATACATACATATACATAGGCAACATATACAAATATAACAATTATAGACAGGCAGGCACAGAGGGAGAGAGAGATGACAGAGATAGATAGAGACAAAGAGAGAGAGAGAGAGAGAGAGAGAGAGACCCTGAAAGGCATACAGGGAAGTACTGTTGTAGCCATTTGCACAAACATTGTAATCAGTGGCACATGCACGTACAAAGGTGAGCTCCATTATGTAATAGTGGTGAGGTAGGGGTTGTAATGTCACATCACCTGCCTTGTCCGTGTGTGTTTCTGTATCTATTACATTTACAGCAGAATACATACGCTCAACAGGCCTATGTCTGTGTAATGGTCACCCATTTTGTGGGCCTAATATTAGTGTCATCCACAACAGTGGCCCACTTGTCAGCAGCTACTGATGTCATCCACCCCAACAGCAGTGTCAGACACACTTCACATAAATGTACCTAGTGGCACATGCAATAAGTACATAACATTATAGTACATAAAACTAGATAAGTAGGAATTCTAATTTCACCAGTGGCATCTGTGTGTTTGTATGTAAAACCATTTTGAGTCCTGTTCCACTCAGTAAACCCCCATTGCCCTACATTACAATGCGTGCTGATGTTATTCACCTTAGAAGCACTGTTGGACATGTTTCAGACATATAAGCTGTGTGATGCATGTGATAAATACATAGCACTATCGTACATGCATCTAGTTAGGTAAAAGTTCTAATCTCAACACTGGCAAATGTGTTTGTAAGTTAAACATTTTTGAGGCCTGTTCCACCTTGTAAACTACTATTTTCCCTACTCTACATGGCCTGCTGATGTCATCCACCTTAGATACAGCATTGGACACATTGCAGGCATATACACTGTGTGGCACATGCAATAAATATATTACAATACAGTACAATAAACTAGATTGGTAGGGATTCTAATCTCAAGACTGCCAGCTGTCTGTGTCTGGGTATGTGTTTGTAGGTTAAACAATTTTGAGGCCTGTTTCACCCTGTAAACCACCCATTGCCCTGTTTTACAGGGCTTGCTGATGTCATCCACCTTAGATACAGCACTGGAAATTATGCAAGCATATAAGCTTTGTGGCACATATGATAAATACATAGCACTGTACTACAGTAAACTAAAAAGGTAGGGATTTTAATCTCAAGACTGCCAGCTGTCTGTGGGTATGTGTTTGTAGGTTAAACAATTTTGAGGCCTGTTTCACCCTGTAAAACACCCGTTGCCCTACTTTACAAGGCCGGCTGATGTAATCTTCCTTAGATACAGCATTGGACACCTCACAAGCATATAAGCTCTCTGGCACATACGATAAATCCGTAGCACTGTAGGTAAGAGTTCTAAGCTCAACACTGGCAAATGTGTGTGTTTGCATGTTAAACAATTTTGAGGCCTGTTCCACCTTGTAAACTACCATTTGCGCTACTCTACAGGATCTGCTGATGTCAACTACCTTAGATACAGCATTGGACACTTTGCAAGCATATAAACTCCATGCTGCATGCGATTAATGCAGAGCACTATAGTACAATAAACTAGATAGGTAGGACTACTAATCTCAAGACTGACTGTGTGTGTGCCACTGTGTTTGTAGGCTAAACCATTCTGAGACCTGTTTCACACTGAAAACCACCCATTGCCCTACTTTACAGGGCCTGCTGATGTCATCCTCCTTAGATACAGCATTGGACACCTCACAAGCATATAAGCTCTCTGGCACATGCGATAAATCCGTAGCACTGTAGGTAAGAGTTCTAAGCTCAACACTGGCAAATGCATGTGTGTTTGTATTTTAAACATTTTTGAGGCCTGTTCCACCTTGTAAACTACCATTTGCCCTAATCTACAGGACCTGCTGATGTCATCCACCTTAGATACAGCATTGCACACTTTGCAAGCATATAAGCTCCATGCTGCAAGCGATTAATGCATAGCACTATAGTACAATAAACTAGATAGGAAGGACTTTTAATCTCAAGACTGCCAACTGTGTATGTCCCTGTGTTTGTAGGCTAAACAATGCTGAGGCCTGTTTCACCCTGTAAACCACCCATTGCCCTACTTTACAGGGCCTGCTGATGTCATCCTCCTTAGATGCAGCATTGGACACCTCACAAGCATATAAGCTCCCTGGTGCATGTGATAAATCCATAGCACTATAGTCCAATAAACTAGATAGGTAGGGGTTCTAATCTCAAGACTGCCAACTGTTTGTGTGTGTGTGTGTGTGTGTGAAGCATATCTCCTGTGGTTGCATATGTGGGTTGATTATACCATTTTGAGGCCTGTTCCATCCTCCAGACACTCTCATTGCATTGACAGGGCCTCTTGATGTCATCAACCTTGGATGCAGTGTTTCACACTCTGCAGGCCATATCTCTCAAATGTATACAATTTTGCAGAATGTCCAGATGATTGGGTCATATAGATGGCCTGTGTGTCATAAACTTATAGTTTGCTGACCAATCATTGGGAAGGCATTAAGAGCTGAAGTCAGACAATATTGACAGATATCTGAGTTCATACCTTTCAGCAAAGTAATGGTAATATGAAACTGGTCCCTCTATCAGTTATCCAAATTTGTAAGAGCAATATGCAAAATGTGTACATATTGTTGGGCTTGTATCACCCTATTATTGAAGGCTTTGTCTACATGTATTGTTCTAACAGATTGAGAGGTATGGCACGGGCATAGTTCTATGATATATGCATTAAGGACATAGCACTATACTAATTACAACTAGATAGGTAGGGATTGTAATCTCAATAATGGCGACTGTGTCTGTAGCAGTGTGGCTACCTTCCACCCAAGAACAGAGAAGCACTTGCAGTAACTATTAATAACTCCAAAAGAGTGTGGCTATCTTGCCTATGTGTGTGCAATCCTTATACCATTTTGTGTGCTTCTGCCACCCTTTTAACTCCAGAGTAGTAGTGGCAGACACTGCAAACCTGTATAATCTCTGTGGTTCATGCCCTATGTATATTGCGCTATCGTATGTTTAACAAGTTAGAAAGGGGATCTACAATCAACAAGGGTGGTTCATGAGTGGGGTGTGTGTACATATGTATATCTGCCTGCAGCACTGTGCCTGTGTTATGGCCACAAACATACATCTTGATCTCTTACAGAAAGCCATCTGTAGTAAGCCATACAGAAAAGTGGGACAAAGGCCACATATTAGGGTCAATCTTTAAATATTGGCCTGACAAACATACACAGGGGATAGCATAACAGGTGTACATTTGCATGCATTTTCTGAAGGGTATGAAGTCTGACAGGCAAATATCTGTCAGTATTGTGTAACGTCAGTCTTTAATGAATTCACACAACTTTGGCAGAAATCCACAATGTTATGCTAAATGTAACAAAACTATATGGCAAACAGCAGGACATTTTGAAAGCATCTGTACAGGTGGGGGTTATGGCCATCACTTGTCCCACCCTGCAGGTTGCAATCCATGTTTAGCCAGGTGTGACCTGTGACAATGACACAAACAATACAGAGGTCCCCAGAGTGTAGGACAACAAACATCTGCTAAGGTTGTCTACTACATGCATAAAGAAGTTCACATCATAAGCACCTTACCGGTATGAGAATTAGCATAACCTATGGTGATGTGACACAAATAAGCAACCATATTGGTAAACAAAGGGAAGTCCTGTCCGGTGCACTTGTCATGGCTTATGGTATGTCCTGTCAAGTGTCACAATACTACAAGATGTGTCCCACATTCCACCTTTGATAAGGTGGCAACCCTACCCTGTGTTGGCTATGCATGTGCAATATGTAGACCTGTGTACACCCTTTGAGTAGCTTCCGCCCACAATGACCCACATGTATGAAGGCATGAATGTAAGCTGTCATCTCCCATATATGTAGGTACTGTCTAAGGCTGTGGCAACTGTGAGTAGTGTTCTGTCTGTCACTGACCCACAAACCAATGTTAACACACTCCAGTGGGGTCATACAGTGGGTATGGAATGGTGGCCAGGTCCTGGCCTCCAGCTGAATGCAGAAAACAGTACCATCATACCATATGGAAAGGACATGGACTCATTATTTCCCCCATCAACAACAATCCCATAAATGCACAAACTGCGGTAACAGAGCTGGCTATTCAGGTTGATAACGCTGTTGCAGTCACCCATGAAGTAGTGGCAGTGGTCAAAAAAAACTTGGACATGGTTCACCACATAGGTAAAGTGACTGCATGCAGGCAAAAGGTGGACATTACCTCTGTATAGTCCTCAGTCAGTACAACAAGCCATTAGCAGCATGGCTGGTTTGGTATGTATCTATGCAGACATCTGCACCAAATGGTAAGGCTATGTTAACATACACAAATGATATCCATGGCCTTCAACACTTGTGCCATGCAGACAGCTTTGAATCAGTACTGCACCACTCAGTATTGGACAGGTTGTCCACAGATGGGCTGTGGCATGCGTAGATGGTAGTGTTGCGATCAGCCCTTCAACAGCTGCCCTGTATATGTCAGTATAACTGTGCAAATTACTGGCACTACAGGCTTAAATCACATATGACACAGCAAAATAAATAGCTGGAGAGACAGGTTTGTTTCCCAGAGGCAGCCCTGTGTTGGGAATGCACTCCACAATAATGTCAAACAGAGTACCATGCAGACCCTCATCAACTGCATCAAGGTTGCGTGGATGTCAAAAAAAATCTGTCCCAGGGGTCCAAAGTGTGTCAAGCAATGGCAGGGGCAACAGATGCTGATACATGATTCTGATGGGGATACAGTACTGGATAGGCTGATAAGGGACCCAGGGCCAGTACTGTAGTAAACTCCTTTGTACCTGTGAACATGTGATCCTATGGAACTTCCAGGTGACATGTAGCAAAAGTAGCATATTTTTTCAAGTGGTATTAATGAAAGGTACACTTTCTGCCCCCATTGTCCCACATACACTGTTCCATGCATACACACCTAGGTAAACATGGACACATACAGCCATGCCTTGTCAATTAAATTGTCTGTGTTGCCACTCTACCATCCTCAGTTCCTGTACTGGCAGCAGCCCACCATGACTTACACACACTGACTCCTGGAACTGAAACAGAATAAGGTCTGTGAGATAACAGTCAGTCAGCAATACTAACAGCAAAAAAGGATAATGGCACAAAGGTATGTACACTTTGATGTGTATGCATGACAATTGCCAGCAGACAGCACCTTACAGGCCATATAACACTAATACACTACACACTGCCATTACCTGTAGTATATTCACCCTGTACAACAGACCCATATTAGCATGTCCTTGCATCAATTGTATGGATAACAGGGATATGGCACAGGTATTATCACATGCACAGGGTGAGGTGTGGGGTTGGCAAAGGCCTAGGCTGTGCCATACAGTTGACATCATGTGTGTCTGCGTCTGGAGGAGTGCTAGTCAGCTGGGTAATGGAAAGGAGTTGTGTGTGTCTGTCACTGACCTGCATGTCAACAAAAATGCACTTTCCTGATCCTGATTTTATTGGACTTCCTAGTCCTGACGTCATTAGATATTCTATCCACCTTATCTATAATGTTTTTAAACTTGTCTTCACAATGTGGAAACATAAATCCTCTTTGATCTTTTTTTCCAAAGTAACCAGTTCTGGCAGTAACATGTCAAGCACTCTGCCATTGTGCTTAATCATAGTCTCCATAAGCTTGAATCCCTGCCTGTAAAATAACTGCGGGAGTTCCTGATGCTCATTGGAATTACGAATCAGCCCATTTGGAAACTTCCACGACCTCAAACCTTTTGGCACCAGTTTATTTTGAATACATTCACAAAAATATTTGTTTTCAATAAGTAACTTCCTGTATTTAATAACTTTTGTCTCAAAAACATCAACGGATTTACTGAATGTAATATTACTGTCATTTTGTAAAGTAGTTTCAGGTGCTGCAATACGCCCATTTATCTTATTGATCCATACAGTAAAATTGTCATTACAAATATTGTTACCTGATGTAACCTCTCTTTGTTCATCACACACAGCAGTTTCCCCATTAAAAAAATGCGCTAAGACAGGAGGTGTGCTTAACCTGTTTCAGGACTCCTCTTCCCACACATTACCAGGTGCCTCAAGCTGTAAAATTCTCCTGGTATGTGCAGTAACTTGTGTTAACTGTTGAATAACTTGGGTCAAAAGCCAAAAGTCCAAGATCAGATTCGACCCCTCCAAGTTGTGCAGGAGGTGGAATCATGCTGGAACCACATGGACCAGTAGAAGAACCACACACCATAAACTAAAAACCAGTAAGTCAACAAAAACGCACTTTCCTGATCTAAGATTCCAAAAAAAACCACCACAGTGTCCCAATAAAAACAGGTTTATTGATGGAATGGAATAAGCACTTTCGTCTGTCTATAACCAAAGACTTCCTCAGATTCAAGTAAAAATTCAAATAGCACACCTTATATCCATATAATTAGTCATCTGACCACTTAATTAAATGTTCCCCTCCCTCAAGAGTTAACTCTTTCATTTTATAATCAAACATCACAGTTAAAAATCAAACAGTCAACTGTTATTAATTTTAAAACAAACATTAACATTTTACAGTGAAAACTGACCTGCAAGTGACAGTGATGTGTGAGTGTATGCATGCAAACAGTCAGTCCATGTGGTAGCCCTACATGAGGGCATGTTGGACAGCTGTGGACCATACTTGGCAAAATGTACAGTTCACTGTTTCTGGCCACGAACACAGGAACTGTTTCTGACAGGAGTGGCAGGACACCACCATGCATAAAGCCAGATGAGGTACTACTTCCTGATGGTGACCGGTGTCTGCTGGGTCTGTGTCCCTCACGGGACTGCCCAGGACCATGTGCCCATGGCCTGCCACATTGTGGTTTGGGCAGCACTCTCCCTTAGTTTGTGCTGGTGATATTGCCACTACAGGAGTGTGACTGTGCATGGCCACATGGGCTGTCAGCTGATGTTGTTGCTAACCTATTGTACATCCATGTGTCTGACTCCCTACTCCCACCACATGTTCAAGCACAGACATTGCATGGTTAAGGACTGATGATGTCTCATCTCACTGTCTATCCACTACATCAGCAAAATGACATAAGGCATCACCAATGTCCTGTAGGATGTCATGCATGATAGGCAGTGTTGCAAACATGACCCTGAGCATCCATCTGGTATACCATTCACAATGTACCGGTGCCTCCATGATAGACTAAAACATGCATCGGGTGACACATGCTGTGACACCTCTGACAGGGGCTGGATGGGCAGCAGTCCTCCTTCGAGCACCCCTGTCAATCTGCCTGCATAGGTCATTGCTAGCTCTCTGGCTATGGCTAGTGTCTACAATCACTGATGCCATAGTCACCACACTACCCTGCTCAATGCCACCACCCTCCGACTGCCCAATATCTGTGGCTGCTGGGGAGTGGGTATGTGTGGTCATACTGACTGTGCATGGGGACATTGTGGTTGGAAGTGGGATGTCAACCAATGGGACAGACTCAGCCCCCAACAACCCCACCTGTACCTTACAATGGCCAACATCATCAGAGTCTGATGAGACACTGACATCAGGTAGCGAGGGGGACACACTCCAACCCCCAAGGTTACCTGTGAGGGGAAGACAACATGACTACATTAACTCCTGCACTATAATATTTGCTGATCCACATACACACACACACACACACACACACACACACACACACACACACACACACACACACACACACACACACACACACAAGGTGCCACAAAGGCATTATACAGACCACACCTTCTGACTGATGCCATGCACAGCACACAATCAGACTACAATAGACACACTCTGGACAGGTCCTCAACACCATGCAGTCCAGCTATGTCCAGTTAATGTTGCTAGTATTATACATCTGTGAGATATGCTACAAGTCGGAGTATGTGATGGACCTTCAGCTAGCACACACTGCACCTGTGTACAGAATAGTAATGCACATCTGTAGAGCACAGTGGCTACAACTATACAAAACTACATGCTAATATGTTACATTTCCTACAAATATTCTACTGTGATTACCAATGGGATGCACTACATCGACCCCCACCACAACTTAACATGCACATACTGCAATATGGGTAAGCTTAACAGGTGTGTGTATGGCAAAATGGCAGCCCTTAACACGCTTAAGGTATAGATGAGCCATAATATGACAGTTCCACACTCACTGGCTACAGGCTGATGTTCCCCAGCCACACCAGAGGTACCAAAGGAGTTGTGGGGGAGAGGTAGTGTCAGCACACACACATATAGCAATGGGACAGCATAATATGTGCATTTATCAACATGTACAGTACAAGCTGCGATACTACCCAAATTGCTGACATTTACAATATGTGTGCACATGTGCGCATTAATAAACCTCAAACACAAATGCAGATTGACCTGATAAATGCCCACAGGTATGCAGAGGTTGCCAGTATGAATGCTACAGTATTAATGTGATGACCACTGAAAGCTTACCTGGACATTCCTTGGCTGTGGACTCTGTGGCACCCATCACCACGACATATGTACTGATGGTTTCCTGTGAGCTGATGGCTGGTGCCAGGTTTGCCAGGAACACTTCGGTGGCTGAGAGTGGTAGTTGTGTAGCAGGCCCTCCCCCTGTGTCAGCATGGTCCCTGTCCACAGCTGTACCCCTTTGCTGTGCATGGTGTATAATATCAGTAGCATGGTGTCGGACCTGTTCGTAGCTCCTGTCCCAGTGGCCCACATCATTCACTGTTATTACCAGGAATGCAAATAGGGCAGCACATTGTTGATGGTTAGGACAACTGCTTGACAACAGCACCCAGTAATGGAGTCCTAGGGCATCAATAATTGCAGCAGTCTCTGCTTCTGAGAAGGCTGGGTTGTCTGTACATCCCACCTGAAAGACATGAACAGGGGGACACATCACAGGACTGCATACATTGCTCACCATTATGTACAGACCCTGCACACACACTTTTGCCAGCACTATCCACTGCTAACCCACACATCATACCCACACCATCTATCAGCACATTATGTCTGTGGGTATCAGCAACACACTGGCAATACAGCATGCATTGGCCCCTTGATCCTGATGTTTCATGCTACTTGCTGCATGTGCTATGAGTTGTTGCACTGCATGTAGCTGTTGCACCTATTACTGCTTGTTCATAGGCTGTCTACATGGACTGCTATGTTGTCAGCCTCCTACTCTAGTAGTACTCACCTGGTCTGTAGGCCCACCCCTCTGGTCTCCCTGGCTTTCCTCACTTCAGAATCTGGATTATATGGCTGGAGAATGTCCTACACTTTCTCCAGCCAGTGTGGTTGATATTGGTGTTCTGGCACTCTGTAGCACCTGCCGCATGTACATGGATGGACAGCCATCTACAGACACCACCAATGAACACACTGTGTGAGAGATGCAATGACTGTAGGATCCTGCAGTCCATGCTCTCTACCTGTCAAGGCTGCATATCTGTCCTCAAACAGGTTGTCAACACAAGTAGTACACCTCACACACCACTCACTCCTACACAACACACACAAACAATTGCAGTGGTCCTCAACATACACATACACATAAAGCCACACTTTAATGCTACAGCTGTACACAGCACATACCACACATGGCCATACACCTGTGTCCCACAGCCATGCAGGCATGAGCCCATGTCAAACATGTTACACATAGGGGACTCCAGTGGAGACACAAGGGTGTACCTCTGACCTGGCTGGGTATACGGATGGCCAGAGTTACTTTTGTATCAGTTGCCAGACTTGGCCATATTGCATATGCACTGCTGCCTCTCACCAACAGGTACTGTCATGGCTCTGTCACTGTACATATCGGTGTGCCTGACCTGAACTGACATGTACATCCCTGGACTCTATGCAGTGAGACATGAGTGAGCACACTGGTTATGTGTCCCAGGCAGGTATATCCCTAGCCTTACGCAGCATTATGCTGTCACCCAGATGGATGCTGCAGTACAATAAGGGAATGATTGCCCTTAACATGTGCACATTTATTTTGTTGTATTTCAGGGGTTCCAGTACCTGTGATTCTGGGATGATATGGTACATAAACCACGATGCTCTGTGAGAGATGGCCTCCATCTGTCTTCACTGGTCTTCACGTGTCTGGCAGTGGTTCCAACCAAACCCATAGTGACTCCATTAGTAACACTGGTGAAGTTATCACTGCCAGCAGACAAGTTTCAAACAGCACACATTGAAGGCCATGCTGCTAAATGCTAGAGATGTACACATATGACTTTGCCCTCATTGCAAGCAGTCCTACCCTGGGAACAACAGACATCTGTGCACTCACACAGATCATGGTTCCAAGCTCGAGAGATCACCCCAGCCTTACATGGTCAACCATCCTATTATACACACAGAAGGCAAAGTATAGCCGGTAGTGCCATGGGACATGAGGTTTCTGTATATATGGGACACGTACACCTCCATGCTGTACAGGCAGTAAGAAGGGACACTGCAGGGGCAGTTCACCACTGGCAACACAAACCTATGCAAATCACAGCTAAGTACCAGCCACCACATGTGACTAGGAAGCCCATTCTGCCTATATGGACCTCATCATGTATTATGAGTCAGGTCTGTACCCTGATCCTGGGTCATTTGAATAACCCTATCATACATGGTAAGATGTAGCCATGCCAACACACAAATGTCCAGGAAGCCATCAACAGTCAAAGTACAAACACTTTGGTGTCACCAGGGAATACACACACATGAGGTGAAGGTGTATTGCAGTTGACATCACACAACAAGGGTTACCACTGCAGCATCCCAAAAGTGGCATCCTCCGTGGCAAAGGAACCATCATGCAGTCACGTTTGTAATCTTCATCTTCCACAATACCCAACTAGCCAGGCTCAGCCATACATAAACCTCTGATGTGGAATATATCCTCCTGGGGTGGGATTTACACAGCCTCACAGCCCCAACACCTCATTGAGGACTGGCACCAATATCCATACATACAAGCACTAAATGTGCATTTGTATAGATGCATGTATCCAGGTATACCTGACAGGCCTACATTTTCCTCTGCTGGGATACATACACCTGTCTGGTGGACATGTGAAATACATATTGTCCATAACAGGAAAGACATACCGCTATCAGACACAAAATAGGGGCAGGTGCCCATTCTGTGGTAATGTTTTCTTAGTGTGAACATGAGAATGGGATTGGTCCTGCAAACCTGCACAACAAACACAGTGCTTAAATTGTCTGCATCCACTACAAACAGTCATCTCCCTTACTGCACATATGTCTGCAACAGCACAGGTAGCAGCTGCTCACTTGTGGTGCACAAGGACACCAGCTATACCAGTGCTGTTGGTATAGCATACTGAATGCCTGACAGAGTTGGTGTAGGCTTTAGTCCCTGTGTTCCACATCAGTATATCAGCATATGTACAGTAACTTCTCCATCTCCTATATGTGGGAAACAGGTCACCACTGCCATGTGTTATTCAGCGTTTATATTATGCTGTCAAAAACTCAAACTGTCGACAGCGTAATAATCAACACGAAAATGTCAAAACCCCCAAACACTGAACACACACACAAAAAAAATTCTAACACAAAACAAATTGCTCTGTGCAGGGGAGAAAGCCCCCCTGCACCCCCACACCCCCCGCTACTTAAATATACCAACTCCGAGATCGCACTACATTGCAGTAAATGGAAATCTCCCCTTTCGGAGATTTCCATGTACACGAGCGATGACTTTCACTTTCGACATTTTGGTGCCGACAATATCAGCTTCAATATTGTCGGCCTTGGACAGGGTGAAGTAGACCCATTATTCATGGTAGACATTTGACATGGGAGCCTATCACATCACAGGATGCATCCTGCCTGACTTCAAGCATAACCTAGCAACACCATAAGGAACCGTATTGAAAGGAGGACTGAATACCACCTTTATCCCATCCATTTGATGGATGACCACTGTCACCCCTTTACACTAAGGTGGGGCATCCCCCACTCAGTCACATGATAGACCCAGCAGCATAACTAGGCTATTCTGCAAGTCCATAGCAAAATTTAAAGTGAACCATATTCACAAGGATATGTGCAACCTGGCCACACTCCATTACACATGCTTAGGCTTTGTCAAGGAAGGGTTCATGTCTGCTACACTCAAGTGATCTCTATGACACAGTCACCAAAGGCATGGATGGCAGGAAGAATGCCTACCTTGACCTGGACAAACTATGTGACAGTTTAACCCATGTGGCCATTACGGATATAACACTCTCAATTATGCATCACACCACATGTTATTATAGGGGTAGGACACTGGTGCACTGACATGAACCACCGATTCCAAATAGGGAAATGCACCATAAGCAGTTGACCCATATGTAGGTGTGTAACCTGTTGTTCCATGTTTGGGCCTCTTATGTGTGATGTACACATCTGAGGTGCATGTAATAGCCATTAGCATATGTCCGACCATGTCTGCGGATGACTGTATGCTGTGTGCAATCACTGGATTCCCTAGTGATGTGGACATCTGCCTAGGAGTGTCTCACAAAGATACATTACCTTTCCCAGACACATGGCCTCAGGCCGCACACCAGGACATGCAGTGTGAAACCCTATGGGGAGAGTGATGCCCCCGCATATTACCAGAGTATGAACAACACCCTAGGCACACAGTCAGTCGTAAGGGTGCTGTGGACACAAGTCTTTGGCAATATGACATGTCAACACAATGCTGCTTCCATTGTAAGATAAACCTTCTACATGGCCCATGTCATACATAAGTGTATACACAAAAATTGGCCAGCAAAAGCAGACATGGATGTAAAAATAAATAGGTCCTTTAATTCCAAAAGATATTCAGACTGGTTTCGGCAAAGATTGCCTTCTTCAGTGTAGGACAAACATGTTTGTCCTACACTGAAGAAGGCAATCTTTGCCGAAACTGGTCTGAATATCTTTTGGAATTAAAGGACCTATTTATTTTTACATCCATGTCTGCTTTTGCTGGCCAATTTTTGTGTTTGCTGATTTGGTTTTGGCCGTGCACTCCCCCGTGCATAGGACTTTGTTTGGAATGAATTACATAAGTGTATGTCATCACTGGACATGGGTTCTAAACTTCCATGCATTCCTCCCAGTAAGGACCATTAATGTGCATAATTTCATGTTCATCGTTCACATCACACAGCACATGCAGCAGCTGGGGACATCACAGAGGTTCTCCACCAGGGAATACCAGGGCATCAAACATCTACCACACACCGATAGGATATAAAGCCAATCCTCTACCTGATTTCAAGGCAGTTACAGACTCCACATTGCTGAGACTGCTGCACGAGTGCAAGTCATGCTTCACTCTAACACACACACACACACACAC